>NC_056727.1:762415640-762455640 GCF_019279795.1 Protopterus annectens
GCAAGGATATTTAAGTTCTGATGAAGTCCTGTTCTTTGTTTAGGATGAAAGTACATTAAATTGTGTTCAAATGAATGGTGCATGTTGTGGTGTAGAAAATAAACTTTGTAGTTTGCAGTGGACATTTGTCATTAAGTCTTTGCTTCTGTGGGCTGTAGACTACTTGGGTTCTCATTGGTGGTTATTAAATTTAGAGACTACCTTTTACATAAAGGAAAGGTTTTCTCTGAGACTCATTCTGTACTCGTGAATGACCAAGAAAGGTGAAATACATAAAGTCCTAAAACTCAGAAATCCTTCTAGGTTAATGCTACAAACAAGAGTATTCCAAGTTAATAATTTTAGAGAAGAACTAGCTGCTGGTACAAGTGGAGATTAGTTTAACTTTTCTAAAACATAACTTAAATTCCATCAAGGAGCTATCTTTTTCTTTTGTGGCCTAATATGTAGCATTCTCTTAAGAAATTGTCTAACATGAAAAAGAGTAGATAAACACAGATCCAGTGGCAAACAGGTAGAAATGGTTGCGAGATGTACCTTTACTAAAGTGCAGGTTAAGCCAAAATTAAACAGTTGAGTTCACACAATGAAGACCCACAGGTACCACTGCTTCAGATGTGACATGTCCCTTGTTTTGACACAAAAGAGAAACCTCTTTCTATTTGTTTAGATATGATTTCCTAGTAGCAGATTTTCTTGCCTCCTTAATTTCATGTATCATGTCCTCAGAATAAAGGTGCCTGAAAGGAATCGAAAATTAAGGATTTACAATTAGAAGATTTGGATAAAACACTGATCCCTTGTCCCATGTAAGCAACTCTATCTTATGAAGTAATTTTCGGTGAGTATCTTTGTCCAGTTACAATAGAAGGGAGAATCAACTTTATTTTGACCAAAAGGAGGTGACCAATAACATCTTTGGAAGGTCCTTCCTCATTTTCTAAAGAACATTGGAGATGACAGGAAATAGTGTAGAGTATAAAGAAACTTCCTTGATATCTTGAAACCATGCTCCCCAAGCAAAGTCTAAAGCATATGTGGCCCTGGACTGACAATGACTCAGATAATAGAAAAGAACTCCTAGACTGGATACAATTTGTTAGGCACTCCAAAGCAATTCCTTCCTTACAAAGTGAAGAAATGGAATTTTCTGAGTGAGAGAAAAGGAGAGTTAGGGCCATACTGATTTGAGGTACCACTGTATCTTCCTCGTAAGAAGTCTGACATGAGGAATCATCAGAATGGATGAGGCCATGGAACACAGGGCTCTGAGAAATCCATTTGCTGGTCAATAACGGCTTGATAAGTTCAGAAAGAAGAGATGATAAGCCTGTATCTTGTCCGGAAGCAGGAAGGCAGTCATTAGATTGCTGTCTAGCTCATTCTCTCTGATGGAGCTCTTTCAAGTTTGTATTCTAACTACCAATGAGTGTGGCCTGAACCTTTAAAAAAAATAAAGTTATCGCCTCACAGTTCAAATAAATGTTCATATCTCCAGAATCATAACTGTTACTACAAAACTGTAAATGACAATTTATTCAGCACAAAGTAACCTTTACAATGGCTGTATTCATTCAATTCTAGTCTTTAAAATGTATTCTATAAGCTACAATAACCACAGTAGATATGAATTTTGTAAGCTTTAAAATGAAATCTTGTAATATTTTATGTAGCATGGTTTTGGAATTATTAATGCAAATATTAAAAAGCAATATTTGATGCCTAGAATCATCAGTGGGATGTAATGGCAGAAGCATATGGAGGAATCACTAGGCTGTAATGAGCTAGAAGACATCCCAGGAATACCACTGGCTATAGGAAAGGAATTCTGAAATTCAGAGTGAATCTGAGAAGGTGAAGAAAGTTTTGGTGGACTGTCATGCAGTTAAAGCTTCTAGACTGGACTGTGCTGAAATTAAACAGTTGTATAAATAAGGAAAATGTGCATTTCTTAATATCTGCAAAAAAACTATTACAGGGACAAAGCATTGGGTAATGATCTTTACAGGAGCAAAGAGTCCAAAGCTTAAAGAGTTAAACTGGTAATGTATTCCTGAAGCATAGAACCTGTAAAAAAGTATGTGATTCTTTTGAATAGGAATGTAGACATAAGCATAATTTAAATCTATGGTGGCAAAAGGAAGTTCTGGGGATACAAGAGGAAATAGGGTCTGAAGAGTTAACATTCTGAATTCTGGAAGACGCATAAAGGTGTTTAATCAGGAAAGACCTAGTATGGGTGCCTTTTTTCTTGGTACCAGAAAAAGATGAGTAAAAATCTTTACCTGATTGTTCTACAAGAACTGGTTCTATGATCTCCTGAAAAACTGAATCTAAAATAATTTGAGGAATGAGGTGGTGTTGGTGTTTTAGAATCTGTAGAATTCCTGATGGAGTTGGAAGAGATGGCCATTGGAGATTGTAACTGTTTTTTTATATCTATTTTTATATCTGTCACACAAGAGTCTGCTGTAGGGGAATACCATACTCAAAGAGAAAGCTTTTCAGCAATATTCAGGAGTAGGCTTTGTAGGTAGTAGGGAGATTTGGGATAATCAGAAATTATTTCTTTGAATATTGGACCCTTGTCAGCCATTGAATTCCCCCTTGGGGTCTTCAATACTTATCTTTTAAACTGGCCCTTGCCAGATTTTTGACATCTGGATTAGCTGGACAGTTCCTTTGAAATATAGGAGTCCAATACAAAATATAGCAATTTCCCACCATGCAGATGTTTTCCCTCTTTTGGCTACCTTTTTGAAAATATCTAGAGAAGAATTTCCTCAAAGTCCTTTTCTAATGGAGTATTTATTAATTGAATGCTACTGAAACCTTATTTCATGTTTGTTAACTTTTAAAATATTTGTATTTCATATCTCTACAGCTTTTTTCCTGGGGCCTCCACTGAAAAAGGACCTTCGTCCAGTCGGACTTTCCCAGTAAACAAATGAAAAATAAAATAAATAAATAAATAATAAATAAATAATTGAGATTTAGAGAATGGGTAACCTCATCACTCTGACTGGAGAACAAATGATCTCCAGCAGAGTGTTAATGTATAGGTTATACCCACTGAAACACAAGTCCACCATTTCATGTCACTAAGCAGAGCTTTGCAGTTTAACAAGTGCAAAGCTAAAAAATAAAATTAAAAAAAGTAGAACAGAGTTTATGTCTGTGTGTGTGTTTGTGTGTGTCAGAGTGAGAGAGAGAGGGAGAACCACGTGGGCCAGCAGAGTAATCCAGGCTGCAGAGAGCTGAATAAGCGACTTTTCTTGATACTAAGTATATTTTTTGTTGCTTTCCACATCTGAATACCTAGCAACTGTATTTCGCCTGCCTTTCTGTTACATTGAAGCTGTTTTTACTGCATTTAACTTAATATTGCACTTGGAATCCTTGTTTGTTACTATTTGACTGTATTTTTAGCAAATTCTTCTGTGTAAGCTGTAGTAGCTGATTCATAGCATTTATAAGTGTTTGCTGTACCTGTTTCTGCCTGTTTTGTGAAAAAAAAGAAAAAAAGAATAATATCTCTTGTTTTTCCTGCTTTACTAGTTTAGTCCAGTTTCAGAGTTGCTGATTCCTGGGCTTTGGTTGTAGTTCCTGTGTACTGTTTCCTTGCCTTATTTGGGGGAAGGGAAGCTACCTTACTTTCCTGCTTTACTAGTTTAGTCCAGTTTCAGAGTTGCTGATTCCTGGGCTTTGGTTGTAGTTCCTGTGTACTGTTTCCTTGCCTTATTTGGGGAAGGAAGCTACCTTGCTTACCAGTGGGAGTGGTAAGCATTGAGCTGCCTTTGTCCAGTTTTGTGAGGTTTCAGCCAGTAACTAGTAGTTTATTGGTCGTTTTGGGCCAGTTTCTAGCTTTTTCCAGCCCCCTGGTATAAAACTTTCAGCTTGTACCTACTCAGCACAGACTCCACGTGGGCCAGCAGAGTAATCCAGGCTGCAGAGAGCTGAATAAGCGACTTTTCTTGATACTAAGTATATTTTTGTTGCTTTCCACATCTGAATACCTAGCAACTGTATTTCGCCTGCCTTTCTGTTACATTGAAGCTGTTTTTACTGCATTTAACTTAATATTGCACTTGGAATCCTTGTTTGTTACTATTTGACTGTATTTGTAGCAAATTCTTATGTGTAAGCTGTAGTAGCTGATTCATAGCATTTATAAGTGTTTGCTGTACCTGTTTCTGCCTGTTTTGTGAAAAAAAAGAAAAAAAAATATCTCTTGTTTTTCCTGCTTTACTAGTTTAGTCCAGTTTCAGAGTTGCTGATTCCTGGGCTTTGGTTGTAGTTCCTGTGTACTGTTTCCTTGCCTTATTTGGGGAAGGAAGCTACCTTGCTTTCCTGCTTTACTAGTTTAGTCCAGTTTCAGAGTTGCTGATTCCTGGGCTTTGGTTGTAGTTCCTGTGTACTGTTTCCTTGCCTTATTTGGGAAGGAAGCTACCTTGCTTACCAGTGGGAGTGGGAAGCATTGAGCTGCCTTTGTCCAGTTTTGTGAGGTTTCAGCCAGTAACTACTAGATTATTAGACGCTATGGGCGAGTTTCTAGCTTTTTCCAGCCCCTGGTATAAAACGCTTAAACGCCAAGCAGATTTAGAGCGATTTAGCGAGCTGCCACTGTTGCACACTAGGGCAGCTACCGTTAAGCAGGTTTAATCTATTCGGCTACCTAAAGTCCACTCTTCAAATTTTCCCTTAAAACTACCTTCCTCGAACTATACTACTGATCAAATCAGCGTATCCTATAACTAAAAAGATCAACTCTACTTGACTCAAGTAGACTATTCTCTATCTATTAAACCTAGCACTTGCTCCTACAGTACTTTATTACCTTGATACGCACTCTTGTCATAGATAGTACCCCAAAAGGCAACCCCCATTTCTCGGTCACCCACCCCCGAATCTTTTTAAATTTTTTCATCTACCCTTCTAGCATGTCGAGGGATCAGTTGCTAGTGTCCTCTCCTGCTCAGCTGGTGAACCTGGGAATATTGAGGCAATGTTTCAATTGCCTCATGTACACAGACAACCCTTTCCTCCCACAAAACACAAATACATGCGAGAGATGCAACTATACGGCCAAACTGGAGGCTGAGCTCTCAACAGGGGGGGGGTTTTTTTGGTTTTGTTGTTGTGTTTGTGTGTGTTGTTTTGTTGTTGCAGTGTCATTAGGTAGGTGTATGTTAGCTTGTTTGTGTGGTGGTGTGTGTATGTGAATGATCACGATTTTGAATTTTGCGGTTGTGGGTGTCAGTTTTTTGGGCTTTCGGCTTTACAGTCACAAGATACTAAAATTTGGTATTTTAGTATTTTGAGATTATAACGTGAATCCGTATATATATATATATATATATATATATATATATATATATATATATATGTATATATATATATATATATATATATATATATATGTGTGTGTGTGTGTGTGTGTGTGTGTGTGTGTGTGTATGTGTGTTGTGTTGTGTGTGTGTGTGTGTGTGTGTGTGTTGTATATATATATATATATATATATATATATATATATATATATATATATATATATAAATATAAATATATATATATATATATATATATATATAGACATAGATATATAAAATGCTTTATATAAATATTTGAGACCATTTTAAAATTTTCTTATTTGGGGATTTTGGAAATCATTCCATGCAGTCCTAAGGAGACATGGGAAAGTAATACTGAATATAGAGAATTATATTGGCAATTAAAATTAAATGCCACCATACCCCTGATATTAATGATACTATCTCTATTGTTTCATATTTGCAACTAAGGGAAGCACAATTATGATTTTGAACAACGTAATGTTTATTTGGAAATGGCTGTCTTTAGATATACATTGTTTTTATTACATGGTTGTTATACCTGTAAAGTGATTTTTATGTTTTTGTTTTCTTATGTATTTGAATATTGCTACCATGATTACTGCATATATAATTATTTACTATTAACATTTGTAACGTAATGAAGCTTTTTAACCTATCTTATTAATTAGTCCCATGACATTCCTGTTAAGCATTTCATTTTTTATCTGCTTAATTATTTATTATTATTTATTATTTATTTTTTGTACATGCATTTTATAATTGTTACATTAAAATAATATGTATTTGTTTAGGAAATAGGTACAGGCATACATGGTCCTGAATTCCACTTGCATATAAAGATGCTACTGTGCATTTGTGTGTCGAGTTTTGTTTAAATGTTTGTTTGTTTTATTTCAGTAGATTGGGCAAATGCTGATCAGGTGTTATTTTCATTATTTTTTTTCTTATATATAGATTCTAGTGGCAAGGATATTTAACTTCTGATGAAGTCCTGTTCTTTGTTTAGGATGAAAGTACATTAAATTGTGTTCAAATGAATGGTGCATGTTGTGGTGTAGAAAATAAACTTTGTAGTTTGCAGTGGACATTTGTCATTAAGTCTTTGCTTCTGTGGGCTGTAGACTACATGGGTTCTCATTGGTGGTTATTAAATTTAGAGACTACCTTTTACATAAAGGAAAGGTTTTCTCTGAGACTCATTCTGTACTCGTGAATGACCAAGAAAGGTGAAATACATAAAGTCCTAAAACTCAGAAATCCTTCTAGGTTAATGCTACAAACAAGAGTATTCCAAGTTAATAATTTTAGAGAAGAACTAGCTGCTGGTACAAGTGGAGATTAGTTTAACTTTTCTAAAACATAACTTAAATTCCATCAAGGAGCTATCTTTTTCTTTTGTGGCCTAATATGTAGCATTCTCTTAAGAAATTGTCTAACATGAAAAGAGTAGATAAACACAGATCCAGTGGCAAACAGGTAGAAATGGTTGCGAGATGTACCTTTACTAAAGTGCAGGTTAAGCCAAAATTAAACAGTTGAGTTCACACAATGAAGACCCACAGGTACCACTGCTTCAGATGTGACATGTCCCTTGTTTTGACACAAAGAGAAACCTCTTTCTATTTGTTTAGATATGATTTCCTAGTAGCAGATTTTCTTGCCTCCTTAATTTCATGTATCATGTCCTCAGAATAAAGGTGCCTGAAAGGAATCGAAAATTAAGGATTTACAATTAGAAGATTTGGTGAAACCTGATCCCTTGCCTTAAACAACCTTCTTTACTAGTTTAGTCCAGTTTCAGAGTTGCTGATTCCTGGGCTTTGTATTCCTGTGCTGTTTCCTTGCCTTTTTGGGAACTACCTTTTACCAGTGGGAGTAAGCAGCTGCCTTTGTCCAGTTTGTGAGGTTTCAGCCAGAACTAGTAGTTTATTGGTCTTTGGGCCAGTTTCTAGCTTTTCCAGCCCCTGGTATAGCTACGAGTAGATTTGACTGCCACTGTTGCACACTGGGCAGCGTTAAGCAGGTTTAACTATTCGCTACCTAAAGTCCACTCTTCAAATTTTCCTTAAAACTACCTTCCTAACTATACTACTGATCAAATCAGCGTATCCTATAACTAAAAGATCAACTCTACTTGACTCCAAGTAGACTATTCTATCTATTAAACCTAGCACTTGCTCCTACAGTACTTATTACCTTGATACGCACTCTTGTCATAGATAGTAAGGCAACCCCATTTCTGGTCACCCACCCCCGAATCTTTTTAAAGTTTTCATCCCCTTCTAGCATGTCGAGGATCAGTTGCTAGTGTCCTCCTGCTCAGCTGGTGAACCTGAATATTGAGGCAATGTTCAATTGCCTCATGTACCAGACAACCCTTTCCTCCTCACAAAACACAAATACATGAGAGATGCAACTATACGCCAAACTGGAGGCTGAGCTCTCAACATAGGACTGGCAAGACCAGTCAGGAGGAGAAGGTTACACACACTATAGACCCAGTCTCACATAGTACCATCAACCTCAAATCATACACATAAACACACAAAGACATACTGAGGCTCTGATCAAAAATCTACCAAAACAGCAGAGGCCACCAAAGCAGACACCCAAACAACCACCACCTCAGAACACAACACCTAACACATAGACCTCACAGTCAGAGTGTCAAACAGTCACAGCCCTTAGGCCAAACACAATGCCAGACACACTAGTCATTGGTGACTCCATAGTCAGACACACTGACGCCCCGGCCACCAGACTGAGTAAGGAGAAGGTCACAGGCTGCCTGTCAAACAGAATCACCAGCGACCTTGTATCCTCAATAGAAGTACATGACTCAGTCATTGTCCATGCTGGTGTAAACGAATCTTGGAGACGCACTCCTCCTGGACTACATGAAAAGAGACATTGAGGAGCTTCTGGATTATGTAGCTCCAGGGCAGGTATGACCCTGACCTTTGAGCAGTATCCTTCTACCTTCGTTCAATGACGCCGCCAATACAGAGATAGCATTGATCAGTTTAATAATTGGCTTGCAAAACACTGGTGTCATTCAAAGGACCCGTATTCGACCGCCTGGACACATACCACGCTGTTTCAAGGACGGCTGCACCTGTCAAATTCTGGGATCCTGTGGATATTGGCAAGGTCTTTTGCCACCCCATAAAGTGCCTTTTTAGGCAAGGCTCAAATTCTAAACCTTACTCAATTCCCAGAAAACACAAAAAGGAAAAACTATGGGTAATGCTGCTCAATGCCAGAAGTCTAAATCTCAAATGCACGTGACTGAGGCCCTTTCTCAGCATGGAGAACATCGATGTCTGTGCTGTGACAGAAACCTGGTTCAAGGCTCCTGAGAGCACCCCAGCTATCAGGTTTTACCTGGGGGGGGGGGGGGGGGGGGGGGGGGGGGGGGGGGGGGGGGGGGGGGGGGGGGGGGGGGGGAAGTTTTTTTTAGATTTTTTCCATTAAATAGGGAACAAATTTTCGTAATGTTTATTGAATTTATACATTGTTTTTATTACATGGTTGTTATACCTGTAAAGTGATTTTTATGTTTTGTTTTCTTATGTATTTGAATATTGCTACCATGATTACTGCATATATAATTATTTACTATTAACATTTGTAACGTAATGAAGCTTTTTAACCTATCTTATTAATTAGTCCCATGACATTCCTGTTAAGCATTTCATTTTTTATCTGCTTAATTATTTATTATTATTTATTATTTATTTTTTGTACATGCATTTTATAATTGTTACATTAAAATAATATGTATTTGTTTAGGAAATAGGTACAGGCATACATGGTCCTGAATTCCACTTGCATATAAAGATGCTACTGTGCATTTGTGGTAATGTCGAGTTTTGTTTAAATGTTTGTTTGTTTTATTTCAGTAGATTGGGAAAATGCTGATCAGGTGTTATTTTCATTATTTTTTCTTATATATAGATTCTAGTGGCAAGGATATTTAACTTCTGATGAAGTCCTGTTCTTTGTTTAGGATGAAAGTACATTAAATTGTGTTCAAATGAATGGTGCATGTTGTGGTGTAGAAAATAAACTTTGTAGTTTGCAGTGGACATTTGTCATTAAGTCTTTGCTTCTGTGGGCTGTAGACTACTTGGGTTCTCATTGGTGGTTATTAAATTTAGAGACTACCTTTTACATAAAGGAAAGGTTTTCTCTGAGACTCATTCTGTACTCGTGAATGACCAAGAAAGGTGAAATACATAAAGTCCTAAAACTCAGAAATCCTTCTAGGTTAATGCTACAAACAAGAGTATTCCAATTTAATAATTTTAGAGAAGAACTAGCTGCTGGTACAAGTGGAGATTAGTTTAACTTTTCTAAAACATAACTTAAGTTCCATCAAGGAGCTATCTTTTTCTTTTGTGGCCTAATATGTAGCATTCTCTTAAGAAATTGTCTAACATGAAAAAGAGTAGATAAACACAGATCCAGTGGCAAACAGGTAGAAATGGTTGCGAGATGTACCTTTACTAAAGTGCAGGTTAAGCCAAAATTAAACAGTTGAGTTCAAACAATGAAGACCCACAGGTACCACTGCTTCAGATGTGACCTGTCCCTTGTTTTGACACAAAAGAGAAACCTCTTTCTATTTGTTTAGATATGATTTCCTAGTAGCAGATTTTCTTGCCTCCTTAATTTCATGTATCATGTCCTCAGAATAAAGGTGCCTGAAAGGAATCGAAAATTAAGGATTTACAATTAGAAGATTTGGATGAAACACTGATCCCTTGTCCCATGTAAACAACTCTATCTTATGAAGTAATTTTCGGTGAGTATCTTTGTCCAGTTACAATAGAAGGGAGAATCAACTTTATTTGGACCAAAAGGAGGTGACCAATAACATCTTTGGAAGGTCCTTCCTCATTTTCTAAAGAACATTGGAGATGACAGGAAATAGTGTAGAGTATAAAGAAACTTCCTTGATATCTTGAAACCATGCTCCCCAAGCAAAGTCTAAAGCATATGTGGCCCTGGACTGACAATGACTCAGATAATAGAAAAGAACTCCTAGACTGGATACAATTTATTAGGCACTCCAAAGCAATTCCTTCCTTACAAAGTGAAGAAATGGAATTTTCTGAGTGAGAGAAAAGGAGAGTTAGGGCCATACTGATTTGAGGTACCACTGTATCTTCCTCGTAAGAAGTCTGACATGAGGAATCATCAGAATGGATGAGGCCATGGAACACAGGGCTCTGAGAAATCCATTTGCTGGTCAATAACGGCTTGATAAGTTCAGAAAGAAGAGATGATAAGCCTGTATCTTGTCCGGAAGCAGGAAGGCAGTCATTAGATTGCTGTCTAGCTCATTCTCTCTGATGGAGCTCTTTCAAGTTTGTATTCTAACTACCAATGAGTGTGGCCTGAACCTTTAAAAAAAATAAAGTTATCGCCTCACAGTTCAAATAAATGTTCATATCTCCAGAATCATAACTGTTACTACAAAACTGTAAATGACAATTTATTCAGCACAAAGTAACCTTTACAATGGCTGTATTCGTTCAATTCTAGTCTTTAAAATGTATTCTATAAGCTACAATAACCACAGTAGATATGAATTTTGTAAGCTTTAAAATGAAATCTTGTAATATTTTATGTAGCATGGTTTTGGAATTATTAATGCAAATATTAAAAAGCAATATTTGATGCCTAGAATCATCAGCGGGATGTAATGGCAGAAGCATATGGAGGAATCACTAGGCTGTAATGAGCTAGAAGACATCCCAGGAATACCACTGGCTATAGGAAAGGAATTCTGAAATTCAGAGTGAATCTGAGAAGGTGAAGAAAGTTTTGGTGGACTGTCATGCAGTTAAAGCTTCTAGACTGGACTGTGCTGAAATTAGACAGTTGTATAAATAAGGAAAATGTACATTTCTTAATATCTGCAAAAAAACTATTACAGGGACAAAGCATTGGGTAATGATCTTTACAGGAGCAAAGAGTCCAAAGCTTAAAGAGTTAAACTGGTAATGTATTCCTGAAGCATAGAACCTGTAAAAAAGTATGTGATTCTTTTGAATAGGAATGTAGACATAAGCATAATTTAAATCTATGGTGGCAAAAGGAAGTTCTGGGGATACAAGAGGAAATAGGGTCTGAAGAGTTAACATTCTGAATTCTGGAAGACGCATAAAGGTGTTTAATCAGGAAAGACCTAGTATGGGTGCCTTTTTTCTTGGTACCAGAAAAAGATGAGTAAAAATCTTTACCTGATTGTTCTACAAGAACTGGTTCTATGATCTCCTGAAAAACTGAATCTAAAATAATTTGAGGAATGAGGTGGTGTTGGTGTTTTAGAATCTGTAGAATTCCTGATGGAGTTGGAAGAGATGGCCATTGGAGATTGTAACTGTTTTTTTATATCTATTTTTATATCTATCACACAAGAGTCTGCTGTAGGGGAATACCATACTCAAAGAGAAAGCTTTTCAGCAATATTCAGGAGTAGGCTTTGTAGGTAGTAGGGAGATTTGGGATAATCAGAAATTATTTCTTTGAATATTGGACCCTTGTCAGCCATTGAATTCCCCCTTGGGGTCTTCAATACTTATCTTTTAAACTGGCCCTTGCCAGATTTTTGACATCTGGATTAGCTGGACAGTTCCTTTGAAATATAGGAGTCCAATACAAAATATAGCAATTTCCCACCATGCAGATGTTTTCCCTCTTTTGGCTACCTTTTTGAAAATATCTAGAGAAGAATTTCCTCAAAGTCCTTTTCTAATGGAGTATTTATTAATTGAATGCTACTGAAACCTTATTTCATGTTTGTTAACTTTTAAAATATTTGTATTTCATATCTCTACAGCTTTTTTCCTGGGGCCTCCACTGAAAAAGGACCTTCGTCCAGTCGGACTTTCCCAGTAAACAAATGAAAAATAAAATAAATAAATAAATAAATAATAAATAAATAATTGAGATTTAGAGAATGGGTAACCTCATCACTCTGACTGGAGAACAAATGATCTCCAGCAGAGTGTTAATGTATAGGTTATACCCACTGAAACACAAGTCCACCATTTCATGTCACTAAGCAGAGCTTTGCAGTTTAACAAGTGCAAAGCTAAAAAATAAAATTAAAAAAAGTAGAACAGAGTTTATGTCTGTGTGTGTGTTTGTGTGTGTCAGAGTGAGAGAGAGAGAGAGAGAAAGACAAAGGGAGAGACTAGACAGTGGATGCAACCCTTTTAAATTAAAAGATATGCATACAGTTCAACCTCTTAGCTCAACAAGCCCAAATAAAGCCTAAAATAATAGGGGAACAAATGGCCTATGTTCAGCTATTGAGCATAAAAAGCCTTAAACTGCATGTCTCATCAAACATACTAATCATTGAGCCATTTGATTAAGATCGCACTACGGTAAGGATAAGGAAATTTGCCCTTTCCCGCTGTAGTGCAATCTCAGAGCTGGTATATGTAATGAGCGGGGGATGAGGACTTTCGTTGAACGGTATTTTCAATGTAATGTTGTTCAGCGATTTTTCCGTTTGATGGCTGAACTTGGGACAAAGGCTCAAAAATAGGGACAGATTTTTAACGCTGGTCTTATAAAATTAGAAAGTTGCTTTATTTAACAGGATTTATGATAACTTATTTTGGGAAGGATATGAAGTCCATACCTCTCACTTGTCCCTGATTTTCAGGGAAACCCCTGATTTTGACTCTAATTTTAGCTATGCCTCCCTTAATCCCTCCTAAAATTGGTGACTTTTGGAGAAACTGTATTAAAAATTAACTTAACAAACAATGACAATAAATAAAGTTACAGACTTTTTTTTACTTCTGAAAATGTAAATTAATTCACATTCTCTTTTTCTGTCAATGCCTCATATTAATAGTGTTAATATTTTTGAAGTGTCCCTGATTACTTCTGGATGTGTATATATTAATAAAAAATGCAAAACAATTTTACAGAAAGCCCATTCTCTAAGTGCAATAATGCCATCCAGGGTGTGGGTCATTGTGTAAATAATGCCCTTCCAGCTTAACATCTTCTGAAAATGGTTGAAGCCCTAACCAAGCAAGTCATCTCATGACAGTGCCAATGACAGCTGCTCTAACAGCAGCATCTGCAGCATCGTAAACACATTTAATGTTATGCTCACCTACCTGTGTGGCTAAAAGAAGCACATCCTGAAGGTTAGCTTTAATATCAGCATTATCAGTGTTGGCTATAATCTATTCTATTTTCCCAAATGTCTAGAAGGCATTTTGTTAACTGATTTTGACAATTAATTGTTTTAAAAAATAAAGTGACAGAGGTTTAAACCTTTCAATATACAGATCTACTATGTTTTTCACTAGGAATAGCACTGGAAGAAGGAAAAGTCATTGCTCTTCTTTATGAATCGAGGGAAGTAACATCTGGATCTGTCATAGACTTTTCATCTGCATATTTATGTGTCAGGAACTCAGTGAAGCCAGTCTAGCTTTTTCATGGCTGGAGGATGGAAGTCAGGGGATGAGAAAGCAACCATAAAAGTATCAAAATAGGAGGAATAGTGACTAAATATGGGAGTACCTATATTTAAGAATTCATCATACCTTTTCTGGGATCAAGACAGCTCTCCGCTCTCCCACTTAAAATAGTCCTTGATCTTAGCAATACACTCCCCAAAGAAATCTTTTCATTAGTCGAATCTGAAGATAAAGTATGCTGAGCTTCTGATTCAAATCCTGAGAAGAAAGGAATATGCGAGGCACAGTCCAAACGCCATTGGACTGAATCAGAAAGGTCTTCCTCCTCAGAGGAAGAATAGTCTGTTTTCCTTTTTAATGGAGTTGAAACAAGGAAAGAAATGTAAGAGAACTGACCAGTTAAAATGACCACATGAGCCTTGCAAAGACCCTAAGCAAAGTTAATCCAGTCTTTTTTATTAGACTTCTGACTGGAAGACTGAGAAGAGGGGTTAGAAATATGCCTTCTTTTTAGTGTGGTTATGAAGAATGTGCAGATATAGGGTGGAAGCAGAAGGCCTAACTTCTCTTATATGATAAAGGGTCATTGCTATTCAAAAATGAGCCCGCTGAGTGGACAGCTGACCAACATGCTATTTGTAAATCAGGCATATACCAATAGAAAAAGTCCATTCACTAAAGTACCATTGAGCAGGCAGACTTTCTACTGGCATATGTTGTATAACAGCATTTCACCTCTTTTACCAGAGACGGATCAGACAAATCAGGTTCATTCTGCAAAATTGAAAAAAACAGAAACATCCCTTATATTCCTCTTTTTCTTTTGGTACACTTTGTAAAATGTTTGATTTTTTTTTTTTTTTTGTTAAATAATAGTAAAAAAAAACACCAATCAAGACGTTCTTTCCTCCATCGCTTCTCTTGCACTGCACTGATGTACTGTCCAAGCTTGGGAGCATATGCAGGTGCAGTATGTCAGCAAACATAAGACAATGCTGAAGAAAAATTAAAGTGCCATTATGCAAACACATTATTTAGTAAAGGTAAGCAATTTCTTTCTTAAATAATGTCATTGTATAATAGCAATAAATCACTCCTGGATGTGGGTATCACAGGAATTATCCACGGTTGGCTTTATTTTAAACACACAGGCTTCACCCTCATGATCTAATCTCACCAACCAGAGTTAAATCCCGTGTTACACATTCCCAGTCATGGGTTATTGCTAAATTATACATCCGTGAATGTCTTTACAAACAAATAACAGCTGAATACCCCATCATTTTCAAATAAATCTAGCATAGGTTCTCCCTTCCTGAATAAGCTGGCCATATTGTCAGACTTGTTGGACGTGCTAAAATCTTTAGTCATAATGGTCAGTATTAGAAGGTCCAGAAGAAAAGTACAGTTTTGTACCTACCATAAATGTAGATGTCCGATAGATATGCAACTGCAGTCATAACATATGGGTTGTCCTGCCTCAGGCAGCCCTCGGTCGGCCTGATTCCAAAGTCTGGGTCCGACGTCAGCTGATGTCGCATTTATCTCCGATGTCAGAGCGGCTGGAGTATATAAGCATCAGCCGACGCCATCTTCTTCAGTGTTTCTTGCCCCAGATGCCAGGTGCCCAGCAAGGAAGGCTGTAATCAAATTGGAAGACAATAATAGGTTTCCATACAAATAAATAAGCAATAAACAGATACACCATAACAGATATCCCCAGCTAAGGATAACAGGGAGAATAGTGGACCCAAGGCATAGAGGGGAAGGAGGGAGGGAAAACCCGACTGCAGTTGCATATCTATTGGACATCTACATTTATGGTAGGTACAAAACTGTACTATGTCCTTCAAGAATGCAACTGCAGTCATAACATATGGGTTGAATACCATAGCTTAGCTGGGGGAGGTGGAATGCTCTAAGAAAGGGATGGTGTAGCTATCAATCCCTGCAGGACTGCCGAAGCAAAGCCTGCTCTGGATCTGGAATATAAAGGGAGATTGTAGTGTTTGGAAAATGTATGCATGGAGCTCCATGTAGCAGCTTCTAGAATGTCTTTTGTAGGCACCCCTCTTAAGAATGCTGTAGAGGTGGCTGTAGCTCTGGTGGAGTGTGGTCTGACATTGGCTGGCACACTCTTTCCATGGAAGGAATAACAGAATCTGATGCAATGTCCAATCCATTTTGAAATTGTCTGTTTGGAAATTGCTTTTCCTTGTACTCCAGGGGCGTAAGCTACAAAAGCTGATCAGACTTCCTACTGGTCTTGGTTCTGTCTAGGTAGTAGCGAAGTTGCCTGTGTATGTCCAAGGTATGTAACAGTCTTTCCCCTTTGTTCTCAGGATTGGGAAAGAAAGTAGGCAGGTGAATTGCTTGATTTAAAGAAACCCTAGATACCACTTTTGGTAGAAAGGTAGGGTTGGTTCGTAAGGAGACCCTGTCTCTGTGAAAAGTTATGAACGGTGGTATTGCCATTAGGGCCTGTAATTCCGAAACCCTTCTTGCTGAGGTAATGGCCAGCAGGAAAGCTGTCTTCCAGGAAAGAAATTGTAAATCCACAGAAGCTGCTGGCTCGAAGGGAGGTAGAGTCAATTTTTCTAGGACAAAATTGAGATCCCAAGCTGGTACTGGTGTCTTTCTTGGGGGCTTTATATTCTTGATTCCTCTAAGAAATTGCCTTAACAAAGGATGTGAAAACACAGGTGGATCAGTGTTGTATCTAGCTGAGATAGCTGAAGCATGTATCTTTATGGAAGAGTATGAGAGTCCGTTATGTAGCATATCTGCCAAGTATTCCAGAATCAGTGGAATGCTCAAAAGTGATGCATCATGACCCTTGTTGGTATTCCAAATGCTGAATCTCTTCCATTTGGCTGAGTAAGCCTTTCTGGTGGATGGTCTGCGGGCTTCTGTTAGTATCCGCTGAACTTCCTTGGAGAGAGGTAAATTGAGGTTATTTATGGGATCTCCCAAGCTGTTAGCTGTAGCGTCTGGATGTTGGGATGAACTGTCCTGAAGTTGTGTTGAGTCAAAAGTTGGGGCCATTGGGGAAGGGCCCACGTTTTGTTGTGACATATGCTCCGTAGTAGTGGGTACCAGTGTTGTCTTGGCCAGTCTGGAGCTATTAGGATCCCCTTCGGCTGCTCTGCTTTGATCTTTAGTAACACTGTGGTCATCAGTGGCAGAGGTGGAAATGCATAGATTATTAGGGAGCTCCAGTTGAATGAGAGAGCATCTATTTTCCATGCTTGTGGATGATATGTCCTTGAGCAGAACTTTTGTAGGTGATGATTGAGGTGGGAGGCAAATAGGTCTACGTCCGGCCTGCCCCATGTTGAGGTGAGTCATATAAAGATGTCTGGATGTAACCTCCATTTGTGGGGGTCTAGGAAATTCCTGCTTAGACTGTCCACCAGAACATTGTCTTTGCCTGGAACAAACTGGGATTGTAACTGTATGTTTAAACTCAGTGATTTTTCCCAAAGATTCATTGTCAGTCTGCAAAGGGGGTAAGAATGAGTGCCCCCCTGCTTGTTTATGTACCACATCACAGTGGTGTTGTCTGTCCGTATTAGTAGGTGGCCTTGTTGAAGTTGTTGTGCGAAGGCTTCGATGGCATGCATTAATGCCAGCATTTCTTTTTGGTTGATATGCAGATGTGTTTCCTTTGGAGACCATTGTTCTTGAATACATCTGCCCTCCATGTGCGCCCCCCATCCAAGGTCTGAGGTGTCTGTGGTCATGGTCTGTGTTATCTGAGGTTTTTTGAACGACATACCTGTGTTTGACTGGCTTACTGTGGCCCACCATAGAAATTCCTTTTGAAGACATGGAATGAGCGATATAGTTGCTTCTAGGTTGTTGCTGTGTTGAGACCATAAGCTTTTTACGTACCATTGAAGCTTTCTCATGTGTAGTCTTGCTAGAGGAACGAGGAGAATGCAGGATGCCATGTAACCCAGGGCCTGTAGGAATCTCCTTGCAGTCATCTGGGTGAGTTTTGCTAAACTTTTGAAGTATTGAGTTAACTTCTTTTGCTTGTCTTCTGTCAGGTAAGCCATTTGAGAGGCTGTGTCTAGTTTGGCTCCTAAGAAGGTTATTTGCTGGGATGGCTGAAGTCTTGACTTTTGAAAGTTGACTGTGTATCCCAGAGCCTGTAGCAAGTGTATGACATAATTCAAGTTTTTTGTCAAGGTTAGTTTGTTGTCCGCTTGTATGAGGCAATTATCCAGGTATGGGTAGATTTGAATCCCCTGGAGCCTGCAATGAGCAATTACTGATGCCAGGCATTTCGTGAATACTCTGGGCACAGTAGATAAGCCAAATGGCAATGCTGAGAATTGATAATGCTCTGGCTCTGCAAGAAATCTGAGGTATCTTCTGCAACTGTGTCTGATAGGGACATGCAGGTATGCCTCCTTGAGGTCCAGAGTAATCAGCCAAGACCCCTTGCCCAGCATGGGAAGGAGTTGCTGTAGAGTCAGCATTTTGAACTTTGGTACTATGAGAAAAGTGTTTAAAGCGGACAAATCCAGTATTGGTCTCCATTGAGTTTCTTTTCTTGGAACAAGGAACAGTCTTGAATAAAACCCCTGACCTTGTTCTTGTAGTGGAACTTTTTCTATTGCTTTGATCTGAGCAAGCAGAGAAATTTGCTTGATAGCCTCTGTCCTCTGATTTTGTGGAAGGTTTGGCATGTCCTGTTTTCTTGGCAAGGTATGAAAATGGAACCTGTAACCTTGGTCTATAATGTCCAAAATCCATTTGTCTTTTGTCAGTTTGTGCCAATTGTTTGAAAACAAAGATAATTTTCTGCCCAAGGGAGCTTCTGTTTGCTCCTTGGTCAGCGGAACTAGAGGAAAGTCATTGAGATTGTCCCTGTGGGGCAGGAGAAACCTCTGTGTCACCTCTTTAGTTTGCTGGTTGCCATTGTCATCCCCTGTAGGATCCTCTGTATTGCCCTCTTCCTCGGGCACGCCTGTTTTTGCCCCTTTGAAATTTTCAGGATTAGGAAAGGACCAGTTTTTAGAAGGCCAGTTCCTGCTGAATCTGGGTGGCTGAACCTGGAGGAAATCTTTGACTGTCTGAACTGACTTGGCTTTTACCTCAATGGACTTTAACACATCTTTAGCATTAGCACCAAAGAGCTTGTTCTTTTCCAAGGGTGCATCAAGAAGCTTTGCCTTAACATGATCTGGTAAAGGTTGTTCTTTTAACCATGCATGTCTACGAATGACCGCCCCTGTCATAGCTGCCCTACATGAAGCTTCCAATGCATCATATCCACACTGTAGAAAGTGATTGCTAACCTGCTGAGAATTATGAAAAGCCTCTTGCAAAGACTTCCTATCTAAAGGTTCAGGAGAGGCCAACATTTTCTGTAAATCATCTAACAGGAAATCCTGATATTGAAACATGTCAAAGAGACAATTGAGAGCTCTCATAGATAAAGTAGTGGAGGTGTAAACCTTCTTCCCCCATCTCTCTAAGGACCTTGCTTCCCTGTCGGAAGGCAAAGGATTTTTGGAGGTGGTAGCTGAAACCCCTTTAGGCCCCTGGGAAATAGTTTCCAAATCAACAGCATGGGCCCTAAAGAAATGAGAATGGGTTTCTGGGACCCTATAGTATCTGTCAGGCTTGACAGGAGCAGGAGGAAGAGTATCAGGGGTAAAACTGGAGTCAGAGTATAAATCATCCAAAACATCAAGCACAGGAGGTATAGCTAAGGGTCTGTGCTAGGGTTTTTTAAGGAATGTTCGAAGGTGCTTTCTGGAATCTGAATATTCCTGGCCTTGCCACTGAAAATGCTCCCTCATGGAATGCAGAACGTCCCCAAAAGAAATATCCTCAGGAGGAGAGGCCGAGGGAATGGAGTCCTCTGCATCTGAATCCTCATAGGTCTGGAAGGACTCTTCCTGGCTTTCGGAGTGAACAGAGTCCTCAGAAACTTCATCTGAAGAAAGAGGGTCAGAGGGTTCAACCCTGGGCCTCTTATCTGGAGGAGGCTGGGATCCTCTCTCAGGATGGGCCTGGGAACCTCTGATCAGGGAAATTAAATCTGTGGCCAAAGACATGATTTGAGTGTCAGGAGTGGGCTGAGGTAAGGTTTTAGCAGTAAGATGCTTGGTCTTGCTGGCTGCCTTAGCACGTGTGTAGGCCTTGATAGACATGGACATGGGAGGCCTAGCCGCTCCACGTGCAGGAGTGACCTTATCAACAGCAATGGTCTCGGGCATTTCCTCGGTTTCGGTATCCGGAGGAAAATCAATAACTGGCGTCGGAGTGGCCTCCGGTATCGGAGGTATCGGTAATGCGGTGTCTTCGGTTCGAAGCGGTGGAATAACCGCCTCAGAGGGAACCGGGGCACTCGCGGTAAGTTTTGGCGTGGTGTCGGTGGAAGACGCGGGCCGAGGATGTCGGTCCCAGTCTTTTCATTTCTTAGGAGTATGCGTTGTCGGTTGTTCCAACGGCATTGTGTAATCAAATTATTCGCCAAAAAAGTCTTCAGCGAACTCCACCCGGCGCCTGAGAGTGCGCTTGTTGAAGCGAGCACAGGCGGCACAGGCTGAGACGTCGTGGTCTGGGCCAAGGCAAGGGAGGCAGTAAGAATGGAAATCCTTATGAGGTATTTGTTTACCACAAGACAAACAATTATTTACTTTTTCAGTAATTTCTGACATCGGCTGAGGCAAGAAAAGGTCCCCAACGGGGTACTTAGCTTTTTTGATGACTTCGGTTTCGAAGAATACAGGAGCTGACCGACCAGCACTTGCAAACTGCTTCTGCTTTGGGCACCGCGCGGCAAGAAAGACTGAAGAAGATGGCGTTGGCTGATGCTTATATACTCCAGCCGCTCTGACGTCGGAGAGAAATGCGACATCAGCCGACGTCGGACCCAGACTTTGGAATCCGGCCGACTGAGGGCTGCCTGAGGCAGGACAACCCATATGTTATGACTGCAGTTGCATTCTTAAAGGACATCAGAGAAAAATGTTTTGAGCTGCAAAGGCACATTGGCTTAGCCACCCATATCGCACTGACTAAGAGAAGTGGATGTCTGGTTACTGTCAAGTATCTCACTATTAGATTTGCATTTTTTTTCAGATGAGGAGAAGCATTAGAGGACGAATAGGATGATGCTGTAATATTATAAACTATCATCTGTAGACATTGTTTTTTAAGTTAGGTCTTAAGAATATTAAGCCTACTTCAGAGAGTTTTAGGAGTAAATGCCTGACAAATAAGACAAAATAAGCAACTAAAGTATGAATTATTGTAAGGAATCTGAATCTGATGACTACAGACACACTTTCATTTTTTCCTGACAGACATAAGAAATTTTCTCACTAAAAAAAACATTGAAAAGAGGATGGGTTCCCAACAGGCTACTGAATCTCCAAGCTGATGCTGACTGAAAAAATATGACTAGATGTGATACTGACAGAGGTCTGCATATGTGGACTAGTGGCAAGAAAGTTCTGAGTTTTGGTCATGTTTGTACAGATACAGAAGGGAGAGACATTTGGGAGGAGGAAACCCCAGTGTCAACAGCAGGCGGGTACCTGATAAGGAGCTTGTAGAGGAGTCAACTGCAGGAAATGGCCATTCAAGGTAGAGATGTGCACTGTATGTTGTAGTGGTAGCTAAGAGGCTTACAGCAATGGGCCAGATTAAACATAACATACCACAGGAACAATGACATATGCAAGAATAGAATCAGGCTATGCAATACAATGCATGGATTGGGAAAACTATGTATCAGACACAAGTTATCCAGGTAAAAGTGTACTGAGGGCAGGGCGCAGTTGTCATATTTGTGTAAGTGAGGAGGGCCACAGTGACAGCTGTCAGCAACTGGCAGTGTGTGCATAGGGTGTGGACTAATACTATTTGTGAGTATGTGTCTTATGTTTTCATGAGGGTAGGGTTCCAGGAAGACTGGGAGAAGATGATGTTTCTATTGTGGTGTATCTGGATAGACGTATCTGTTTGAGTGCCACCATGCTGTGTAATAATGCAAATATTTTACTGCATGTTTCAGGATCATAGTGCAGGGCATGACTGTAGACATATAGATAGCAGAAGTGGGTCTTAAGCAGTCAGAAAATATTTGATGATGATTTGGGTCTGTGACACAGTGGTATTGTATGCATTCTCTACAGTGGTCTGTGGGTTTCTTATTATTGTCATTAGTCATAGCCCCATGTCACTGTGGAAAAAAAGCACCCTGTACAAACCATTGATATAAGTTGCACATGTGCCAGATGTGGGAATCATGGGCACTGGCTGGCTGGCCTGCAGACACATAATATATTATACCTTATATGTTGCAGACCACCTGGAATTTAATGGAGTGAAATCCCTCACAGTTGATATACTATTGAACCTACGGCCCAGTTGAGGCCATGATGGCAATGTGGGTGCAGTGAATGACTCTCAGTATCTCAGGGAGATGCACAATTTTAGAACATGTCCATATGGTGTCGTGTCTCTTCTCTGTTGTGCATGGGAGCCATATATGCTCCTCTATAAGATGCAGCATGACATCGAGAAGGTGATGGAGTGTATCCCCTTTGGTACTAGGACATCTCTGTAGCCAAAGTTCTCAAAGTACATATACTTTGGTGTCCACGGGGATGGGTATTAGATGCATCATATATGGCTGCTGATGAGGATGACACATCTCAACCAGATCCTCATGATGCCTCTGTCTACACAGTAGTGGTCTACTATTTCAGTGTCATGGAGAGCACAGAATGTCAGACATGTACAGATCACTCAGTAGTGCTGCAGGCTGTGGCACACAGCATCATGGCTACTGCTATACATACGTACATGCTTCCTGTTATACATACTTTCAGCAGTAGCTGTTTTTAGCTCAGTAGCTGTATGACATGCAAAGGTAGGAGATGTACCAAAATCAGTAACAAATTCATGTGTCTGGAGCGTTTCTCCTCGGGCCTCCATTGAAAATTGGCTTCATTCCAAGTCAGACCTTCCCAGAAAACAAATGTTAAATAAATAAAATAAATAAATAAAATACTGGCAGTGGCAATAGCCTCTTGCATATGTATAACTACTAGAGAATGGCTACTCAGTACATGTTTTTACAGTCTCCTTCCCATAACTATGGGATTTTACAGTGGTCAGCAACCACTCTGGTCGCAGTTACAGATCATCACACAAACTTTATTCATCTCTGAAAAGTTCTGTCAAATAGTTTATCTTCATTTGCATTTTCTATGATCCTCATTTTAATAATGTTGCTCATTTCCATGTAATTATTTAATCATTTGGATAGTAAGGCGGCTGCTGTGTTTTCTGTCCTAGCGCACTAATTGTACCTCTAAATAACACCCTCCCACTCATTGTATAGCTTCATCTACCATGATGAGGTACTTGTTTTTGAATTCCAGAGACTATGCATTGCATAACTCTAGTGAAGGAAACAAATGCAGAGACAACTGTGCAGCAAAGTTGCAGATGTAATACACTGCACAGCAGGCAGGCAGCTGGTGTTCAATCATACGGCAGTAAGCCATGCTAAACAACATAACAAATGAAGTTTAGAGACAACCACATTGCACACTACACCTGCCAATTTAAACTGTGTGACAAGAGAGCTGCATAGGAGCTTATGACAGTGGCAGAGAGCTATTATGGAAACACAGCTACAGAAGACATGGAAAGGACCAATGCATACCTAATAATATTCATTGGGTATGTTAGAAATGTCAGGATACCAGTAATTTAGCCAAACAGGTATCTTTTATATTCTGTAACATGGCATTTCAGTAGAAATGATGTCACCATTTCAAGCATCTTGCATTACCTCTCAACAGCTTAGAAAATACAATGCAGTATGGCATATATACAGCCTAAAACAACAGCACTATACATTTGTCTTAAAATAGCAATGGATATGTTTCATATCCACAATATATACAAATGCTCTAGCAGCTTTATTTCACTTAACATCCCAATAATATCTGTTCATGTATTTTTGCACATACTGCAAAGAAAGCACATTAGGTTGCTTCCTGTTATACATACTTGCAGCAGTAGCTGTTTTTAGCTCAGTAGCTGCATAGCTGTATGACATGCAAAGGTAGGCGATGTACCAATATCAGTGCATCTCAATGAAGATTTTTAACCTGTAAGACTATATACTTCTGCAGTATCAATATTGGTTCATAATGCCAAAATGAAGAGAAAATAAAGACTATTGTACAAGAAATTCTAATGAGTCAAAAACAGTGCAGACACTTTATGAGTTGCTCAGTGGTCTCTCCCATGTTAGCACAGTTTCAGTGGCCTACTCTTAATAGATCTACTTCATTAGTGCTAAGTAGAACATCATTTATCATCATATATGCATGTATGCATGCATGTGCATGCGCGCGGGCACAAGTGTGTGTTTGTGTGTGTGTGTGTGTGTGCGTGTGTGTGTGTGTGTGTGTGTGTGTGTGTGTGTGTGTGTGTGTGTGTGTGATATAAGACACAAGCATATGATGATTATTTGCAGTGTCCATTACATAGGCATATTATTTGAATACAAAGTGCATTTTAGACATGTAGGACAGAGAGTTATGCTGCTTATCCCTATCAGTCAGTGTTGTCCTTCCAGTGTCAGGCGTGTGACTTCAAAGCAGGGAATATAACCCACTATGATCTACAGCCCACTTTCATAGTCCCTCACCACTTCTCCCACACTGCAAGGTTCATAATCTTTTGTGCCACTCCTAATGATTTCACTTTGCTCTGTCCTCATGTGGTAATGTACTGCATAACTGCATGGTACACACTCTGTTTTAGTGGGGATGCTTCATATTTTATTTTCCTCTCACACTAACACCTTCGCTAACAGCAGTGTTTCAGGGTTGAAATGTAGGTCAGACAGTGTTACCATGCTATACATTCCAAGGCCATGATAAACCCCAACCCACCTGATTGCCACACAGTATGTCACTAAAATTCTGTAATGAACTGCGCACATGGAAACTACTTCACTCTGTAGTACATGAGAATGTAATGAAATGATTGTTTGTTAATTGCTCTTTTGTCAGTATTAATGTTGATTAAGGTGGGGAAATTCACTTCATCCAAGAGGCCTGTTACTAGTGGTGTCCCATGGGGCTCTGTTCTGGGATGTCTCCTGTTTGAAATACACTTCTCTGAAATCAAGGCAAATGTAGGAGACCTTTGTCTGACCAGATCTGCTGATGATTACAAGCTGGGTGAAATCAATGAATCCACCAATGATGTAGATATCCTCCAGGATGATCTGACACAAATAACTAGTGCCAGAACTATAAAATAAAACTCTTTGCAAAATAATGTATAATTATACCCTTTGGGAAGACCACCACCCCTGCAAACTGCAACAACAATAACACTCCCCTAAGACTACACCCAGTGGTAAGGGACTTGAAAATTCAGGTTGACAGCAATCTTGATTTTGATCACTATGTGTCCATGGTGGTGATAATATACTTTTATGTGGCACAACGTAAAAGTAGGGGCATTGTATACAGATCTAAGGAGACCATAGTCCCACTATACGCAGCTCTAATTAGGCCAATAATCAAGCACAATGTACCCTTCATCATGTGTACGTGACCAGGCATTTGCAACATCTGGAGCAGCCAAAGGCATTCTTCACTGAAAGAATACAGGGTGCATGTAAGATATCTTGTGTAGTCCACCTTAAAGTCATGTCCCTTTACTCAGTCTCTGATAGCCTGCTCAGGGGTGATCTATGCCTATCCTTGCAAGGCATTCTCTAATCCACCCCTGATGGATCTGCTACACATTTGCAAAACAACCAGCACTATAATTATTTAATCTAAGGATTTAGATCTTGTCTGTGACATAACAAAACTTGTTGGAGGGACTGATATATATCTCATATATTACAACTTGTCTAGAACAGACTCCCCATTCATGTTAAGCAGAGCTCTTCCCTAAGCCTATTCAAATGCATTTGGACCAATGGATGGAAAATCACTTTTCCCATGTATCCCTTATGGAGAGGGGCAGCTTGTAGATTCCCTAAAGCACAAGCATATACCAAAGCCATTCTAGTCCTTAAGCACTGACAACTGCAGAACTTGGGATATGAATGGCTAAACTTAAAAATATTCTAGTGCCATTAGTCCAGTAACCTCCTATGATCCTACCAACTAGTCTCAGTTTGCCATGGAGCTTTTCTGTATTAACAAATCTAATGAGCATTCTGCTGATTCAGAAGAAGGAAAGCTCTTCCATAAGAAATTCAAAATATGGCGGTGTGTCAAAATGATTAATTGAGAGTAGCAACTGGTGAATGTCATGTGACTGAAAACTTTTCTCTGACAGAAAATATAATCAAAACATTAAAACTTGAAGATGCTTGTTATCTAATTTTATTTATTAATAGATAGAGAAAAGATGTATAGCTTCAAGTACTTCAAAAGCTGTAACTTTTCTGTTAGAATGTCAACTGCTTGTTAAGAGAGGAGACATCAAAATGAGCCACTCAAGAAATTGTACTCTGGATTTTTGTGTTAAAAAAGACATCCAGTCAATAATATGTAGTATACAGGGTGCAGTACTTAAAATAGACAAATTGGATACCAACATAGAAAGTTTCAAGGAAGCGACCAGAAAGTAGATGGAACATTTAGAATTTCTTATGAAACAGCAAAGTGCACAAATCAGCAGTATGGAAAAAGTTTTAAATGATCATGAAATGAGAATAACTGAATGTGACTCAAAGATTGATTTTATTTTAAAACAAAATAACTGGCTTGTAGACAAAGTTAATGATTTAGAAAACAGACTGAGACAAAATAACATTATAATTTAGTCTGGCTACATAAACATTAAATCTACCTGAAACTTTAATGTTTGGAATTGAAAGGACACATAGATCCCCAAAAGCACATTTTAAGAAGGAAAACTCATCACCATGCTCAGTTATAGTTAAGTTTATGTCTAACTTAGTAAAAAATCAAATTTTAAAAACAGCATGGTCCAACCTACGTATTAAAATAGGTGAACCTGTAATCATATTATGACTTTCTAGTAAAATAATGAGTAAAAGAAAATCCCATTTACCACTGATTAGGGAACTTAAGAACAATATCAAAGCCAGTTTGCTGTTTACTGCAAATTATTTCTGTGTGAAAAAACTAAAATATTTGACACACTGGAGGAGACATCCACTTTTGTTAACAATAAAATCCTTAATGATACTGAAGAAATTGAGTGGAACAGTACATCCCTCAAGAGATAGAATGAGATGAATTCCTGCAGAACTCCTTCAAAAAGTAAAAACCTTAAAAACAAGTGACTTTTATTCTCTGACTGTGGACTTTTATTTTCTGAAACAATAGATTTGCCCTTTAAATAAAATGCATGTATTGGACTTTAAGCTTAAAAACATATGTAAGTATGCATTTATATTTTAAGCTAAAACATTTTTCCTGATAAGGAATATAAATGGTTAGTTTTACTGTTTTAATACATTTACTGTGAAAGGCATACTGTAGTTCATTTAGCTAAAAGTATTAATGCATTTCTAAATGTTAAACAAATACTTCCTGTAAAAGAATGTCATTAAATTCTAAGCAATAGAACTGGTAACTTTAAAACTGTATAACTTGAGGATTTTATGTTATTTGTTCAACTTTGCTTAGTATGTGCATTGCTGGGTTAACAGAATGTCAGATCTAAGTAATATAGTTATGAGAAGTGTTAAAGTGCTTGCAATTTGTTTTCTTTGTTCCCGAGTAATACATTCCTTTTGCAGGTCATTTATGAAGCAAGTAATACTTAAAATAAATCTTGAGAGCTAAAGAATGTTCCAGTTGTGTCAGAATGTTGAATTCTTGCTTGCCTTGACACTTGCCTTGAGCTGTTATGAAGAAAATCTAGGTCAAAGTTCATCACTGATGTCTGAGAAAACAGAAAGGATCTTCCTTTTTCTTTCTTTCTTTATTTTTTCAAGTATATATGTAAGAAATCTACTCAAAACAACATTTTTCTTTTTTTAAAGGTGAAGAATTGGTAAAACAAATAGTATTTATACTGAGCTGTTGCTGACATATAATGTGTTTACATTTTGCTGAATTTTATTAACTTATGCTGTAATGTTATTAACTCTAACTGTAAATATTAATGGAATGAAGTTAGATATTGGTTACTGACTAGAACAGCTTAACAGAATAAAAAAGCATGAAAAAGTTTCAGAGGAAATTAGCAGCTGCTGTGTGCTACTAGTTGTCACTTTCACATGCTCTAATCAAATTCTAATGTGAGAATTTCAAGCTTAGATCAGAACAGCAGTTCACAATGGCTTAAAGCACGCATTCAAATTAAAATAAGCATGATTCTTATATATATATATATATATATATATATATATATATAGTCAAGATTGCTTATATTTCTATAATTAATAAGAGCAACATCTTATGAATAATATGCAAATGCACAAGAAATGAAATATCTAATATCTAAGACTAATAAAAGAGACGTATCTTTAAGTTAAGAAAAATATACACATACTATAACCTCTAATAGAAAGCTGATGATTAAATAACTCTTTGATGGGAGATTTTAGAAATACAAGTTGTATAGAATAAAGTAGAATATTAGTGGGAAAATAAGACAGAAACCATATTTAAATAAACTACTTATAAAAAAGATTTCTATTACATATACCTGCATATGACAGTAATGCGAATGTACAAGATCGCATATAATCTGCACAGATAATCATATAAAAATATTTAAAAATAAGCTTGGCCATATGATCTTTGAAACTTTTTAGATATTGTATGTTATTAGATTCACTAAGATGACCTGATGTAACTCATTTCATATGTAACAGCTGAAATTTGAGTGTTATATTGCTAAATCATTGCATCCATTTAGATAGAAAGTAAAGTAGATTTTTCAATATGTTTGTACCCAGGAAGGGAGAATACAATTTGAATTAAGCACACTGTAACTTTTGAATACAATATAGACTGCAAATTTATTTTTTACTTGATAGAAATAGCAATACATCCTCTTTGACCTCAGTAATGTGCATATTTTTAAGAAGTAGTTTAATGAGCTGAAGGATTTTTAAATATTTTGATATTTATGTTGAGTGTTAAACAATTTTGATATAGACACTTGTACTTTAAAAATTAATTCACATATTTTGTTAGAGCTATAAAATGTATATATATCTTAGCACTGTAAATATATATGTGCATTGATTACCCTTTTTGTACAATATTTAGTATGATAAGATTACCTGCCACCTGTAAGTTTACAAATATATTTATCTGTTCAGGTCCCACTCTGTTCTGCTCATTTATTTATGGATTTAGTTATAATAATGTTAAATGATTGAATAATTTAGGAATATTTAATGGATAATTTATTCTACTATTATATAAACAGGTATATAGTACACTATTTGTTGGATTATTTAACATTTGTGATTAATAGAAGATTATTAAACTTTCATGTAGTAATGGGGAGAATCACTTTAAATGGCAAAATACATGATTAAATTAATAGTCTCTTATTATTTTTGACTTTTTTGTAAGCCAAGGTAGCTTTTGCTTATTTTGTTATCAATTTTTAGGTATTGGTAGGTAGAGAGATAGTATAGTAGTTTGTCTTTTTGGCAGGCAAACTAGGAATTTGGTATCCATGGTAGGTTGTGTTTTATTAGCAATACAGATAGTTATAGGCTTGTCTTTGTTTTTATTATTTATAAGTTTTAGTAGTTTAAAATGTAGACTGGAAGAATATACCCCAAGACTTTATTTTAACATTAAAAAAACTATATAATAATCCCTATACAACTCTATATATTAATAAAAATTTCTCAAAAAGAATACAAATTAAGAATGGAACCCGTCAAGGCTGTCCGCTATCTCTTATATTATTCAATTTATATTTAGAACCATTATTTATACATATTAAGCAAAATACATATCATAATGCCCCAATAATATATGGTACTAAAATATTCATGGCTGCTTTTGCTGATGATCTTAATATTTACTGTACGATGCCTGTTTCAGATACCAAAAAAATACTAAAAGCAGTGGAAGATTTTGCAGAAATATCTAATTACAAAATAAATTTAAAAAAAAAACAATTTATTTCCTTTAAAGACGCCTAAACCCTTCTCGCTTTTACCATTGGTAGGTCAGTTAAAATCCGAAGAAAAAATAAAATATTTGGGTATTGTTTTTTCAACAGATAATGGAGACTTCTATGTGAACAATGTTAAGCTAATTTGGGATCATATATTGTCTGATTTAAAAAGATGGAATAATCTGAAATTACCAATAATGGCAAAGGTTTCAATTATTAAAATGAATGTACTCCCCAGAATATTATATATTTTTCGAGCTACCCAAGTCTCAATTTCTAGGAAATTCTTTAAACAAATTCATACGGAATTAGTCAGATTTGTATGGGAACCTAGAAAAACTAGAATATCTTATGACAAATTGATGACTCCGAAAAATAAGGGTGGTTTAGACTTACCGAATTTTGAATTATATTATTTAATAATAAATGCTAATAGAATTCTAAGAGTGGTTAACTTTGACATGTCCAGTACTAAATGGTCACCTAAGTGGTTGGTTCTGAATTATAAACATGCTGTTAGATTGGGTATTAATTCTAAGGCATTACCCTTTTTAAATAAAGATACCTGTAAATCGTACGCTCTGATGGAACATATTAGATTGTATATAATATCAATACAAAACCTGTTTAAATCACTAAATCTCTTACAATATATGATGATTTTCCAACCATTTCACAAGAATCCGAATTTGAAAATCGGTAATCAATTGATAGATCTTAAAAAATTTCCACTTATAGTTGATTTAACCATACTTGATTTATATCCTTATCTTGGTATCTCAATACATGACATGTTAAGAGAGATGCGCCTTCCTAACTCTTATTTAATTATAATGAGACAATTAAAGGATCTTTCCATAAGTTATTTTAGTAATTTCAAAATTAAAGAAGAAGATTTACCCAATTGTTCAAATTTATGGCAAACTCTTATGCAGGACTCTAAATATATAACGGCTTCATATAATTTGGTAAAAGACGTGAAATATATAAAAAAATACTCTTATCAAAATACTGGAAGGATAAAATATTACCGATTGATGATAATAAAATATTGAAAGCAATTAACCTAACCTTAAAATCAGTATCTCTTCAAAAGTTATTATTTACTCAGTTGATGATATTCAACAATGCTTATTACACTTGTCTCAGTCTGCATAAATTCAACTCTAAAAATTTACCTAAATGTCCATATTGTATTGATCAAACGGCTGACCTTTTACACATGTTCTGGAGCTGTAAATGTATATTTAAATTTTGGAATTCTTTAAAAATTCAATTACAAAAAATGGGTTATCAACATTCCACACTTTCCTGGGAGTTTATGATTCTTCATATTCCTCCGAATAACTTGGACAGATCCCAAATGATCATGCTTATAAATATTTTCTTGTTAATGAAGCTTTATATAGCTACAAATTGGCTGAATCCATCTCAGACTTCATGGGAAAACTTTAAAAGTGTAGCGATAAAACATATTTTAGCACATAAATTACTAATCAAAGATCATAAGAAAAATATAAATAATGCAAAAATATGGGAGCAAATCTTTAATATTGTGTTAGCTTAACGTTCTAATCCAGTTCTCCCCTGGAAGTACATACTTAATATGGAAGTTAGTATTGATAAGCCTGTAAATTGATACTAGATCTTTTAATACTCTTTTCAGAATTGTATCTCAATGTATAATGATCTTATGCAACTGTTGGAAGCATTCATGTATATAATGCATATATGTTGTAGTATTGTATTAACAATTGGAAAAAAATAAAGATATATTATTGAAAAAAAAATGGAGAATGGAAGAATTCAAAACAATGTATAAAGTTAAGATAGTGTTAGGGAATGCATTAGAGTCTTATATGTAATTAAATAAATATGGTGGATAATTGTATCATATTATCTTTTTAAAAAGAAATATTTTTAAATGCACAGTATGGATAATTTTAATCTGTTATCTATTAATGTAAATGGATTAAATAATGACAACAAAAGGGAATCATTCATGAGATATCCAAACTTATATAGAGGAGACATTATATTCTTGCAATATATACAATGTTTAAATAACTTGGGTTACAAAATGTTATCATCTGCTTCTTTTAACAAAATGAGGAGAGGAACTGCTATACTGTGGAAAAAATCTACTGTAATAGCTAAGGTCATAGAGTACATTAACAATCTCAAAGGAATGTATACATTCGCAAATAATTAACTATAATGGCAAACTCTATACACTAGCTAATTTTTACTGGACCCTGGAATAGGTGCAAGAGTGGCTAAATTAAACTTACTGCAAAGTCATTGGAAGGGTACTTTAATTTTATCAGGGGATTTTAACTACATATCTAGTATAAATGATACAAGTGAACAGAAGAAAGTTAAAATACTGACATCAGCTAAAGCACTAAACATATGGATTAATAATAATAATTTAGTTAATTAAATAGTAAAAGAACAAGATAAGTTATTGTTCTTCATCCATTATTCTTATGTGCATGGGATGCAAACTATAACTGATAGGATTTATGCCTCTACAGATTTACTTAGTAAAGTGAATTATTTTAAATCTATTCCTTGTTCTTCAGCTGATCATAATGCACTAAATATTAATATATTAATGGATATAAGGAAATGTTAGGATATTTATAGAAGCCTAGCATATATGATGAAATTAAAATAATTCAAGATTTCGCTTAAGGAACAAATCAAGATTTTTTTATCTTTGAAGGATAGTGGCCAGGTTAGTAAGGTCATACTATCAGACTACTTAAAAATCCATATGAGAGACAGAATGGGGAGATGGGCTAATAATAAAATGAAAGAGTGGGATAAAGAGTTGTTAGAAATACTAGATGAAATACACAAAGTGAAGTTTGAACAACAATCAAAGAAATTAGATAATACTGAAGTCATTAAAAATTACTGATAAAATATTAAACCGTTTTAATGCATAAAGTGGATATAGCTTTAGGAAAAATAAAACTGTAAAGTTGTACTATGACTTCAAAAAATCTACATAGATTAGGTAACAGAAGTAAGATGTTACGCAAAAGGGCGCAAATCAATAATATCCAAAATCCTCAGACTAATAAGCTTACTTCAAACATAGAGGAAATACTTACTATTTTTAAAAAATTCCATGAGGATCTTAATGAATATAAAAACAATAATCGTAATTATTACAAAATTGACAAGTATTTAAAGAAAAATCTCACTAAAAAATTTAATGACCAACAAATATATATCTTGAATAAGACTATTACACTAATAGGAGTTAAAAAAAAGCTTAAAAAAGGAAAAATGGTAACACTCCAAGGATAGATGGTTGAGGTATGGAATTATATTGTCTACTTCCATTAAATATTTTAGAATTACTGAGTGACATTTCAGAGTGATAAAATAATTCCTTCCTTATGGAAATGTTTTGTAATCCCACATTTGCTTAAACATGGAAAGCATAATAAGTTAGTTTTGTCATATATTTCATTATTAAATGTAGACTATAAAATATTTACTTCCATCTTCACTACAAGACTAAAGAGATATAGTTGATACATTAATAAGTATCAAGCAATATTTATACTCAATAGATTAATGTATGATAATATAAAAAGGAAAGTAACTATCTTAGATTTAGCAAAATAAATGAACAAGAAAGTTACCCTAATTAGCTTAGATATCGAGACAGCTTTTGATTCTGTAGATTGGAACTACTTGTTTAAAACTCTAAGTGTTTGTATTTCCAGAACAATTTATTGGAATATTAAAAAACCTGTATAGAGACTCCAAATCATATGTTAAAAATGAATCTTTCATTTCTCATGGATTCACTTTAAAAGCAGACACAAAACAAGGGTTTCCCTTGTCCTCTCTACTATTTGCATTAGCTATTGAAACCTTATCTAACAGTATAAGAAGCAATGAAAAATTGCATCTGTGGATGGGATTGTGAAACCTATAACCCCAACTGTACTGAGTGAGTGAGTGTTTCCTGGAAAGGCTTCCCAGGTAAATAAACACTGGATCAAAGTATGAACTTGTATGAAAGACAAGTTTGTGGTTTGCATGGCTTATTGTTGAAAGTATCAGTACTGACAAGGTTTATTTTTTTCATCCATAATGGGCACACTTATTGAAAATCATAAAATTATCATGGTTCAGTTTCAAAACTCCTTTTTTTTCCAAAATGCAGATATTGTGTCAGCTTTGACAACCAGGTAAAATGTATATGGTGTATGGTGGAAGGGTCTTTTTTGGTCATGGCCTTTCATAACAAATGACACATTAGCAAGCTTGATTTTTGGATGCTATTAAGGAATGTTGACAGTTGACATAATGGTTAAGGTCTTCACCTCCTATGTACAAGGTTCAATCCTGACCTTCAGCCAATACCTGTATGGAATTTGCATGTTCTCCTTGTGTCTCTGTGGGGTTCCTCCCACTTCCCAAAAAAAAACATGTTGGGTGCTTCCACTTCAAATTCACCCAAGAATGGAGCTGTGGGTAGCAGCACAGACTCCACATGGTGCCTACCGGGGGGAGAGTTCTATAGTCCAATCATTCTGGACATCAGCTGTGGGAAGACGTATCCCCTAGATAGGAGAACATGGATAACATACTGCAAGCTGTGTCAAAGTTAGTCATAGGCGTAGGTGATTTGGTCACATTGACTGATGTCACCAAAAAGGGCATGGGTATTTGCCAGTGACAAGTATGTTGGTTAGTCTGCCTATTCTTATCTGTGCTAGGGACCTATGTAGTGGAGGGTCTATCTATGTACCCATATTGGCTACTGCGTGCCCGTCATAAAAAGCACAACAGCATGGGATCAATAAGCTACTGGTGAGATGGTCTCCAGAAGCTCATCTTGAGTTACCTGGGATAGCTATATTGTACAAAAGCTGGGTGTAAAACCAATCAACCAGGCAAATATGAACTAAGTTTTGCTACACATAGATTAACTGACAGCACACAACTTATCAAGGAGACATGATGGAAGGGAAGTGCGGAAAAGCCACTAGAGTCTACTACTCAGGGGCAGGACAAACTAGAAATTATGTGAAAATTGTGATGTAGAAGAAGCTTCAGAAAACAGTGAAGGATGTCATCAGAAATACTGACAGACTCATGGCAATCAGACTCCATTGTAAGGATAGGGTCGTATTCATAATTTCTATCTATGCCACACAGAAGGGTTGTGAAAGCAAGGAAAAGAGTACCTTCAGGCAGCAATTGCAGGACCTACTAGATAAAGCAGGACAACACGAGATGATGTCTATAAAATGGGGAAGCTGAATTTGCATATCAGGACAGACAGAACAGCATATGTCTGTCTGGGTCCACATGGTTAAGAAAATAGGAAAAAAAAGAAGGAGAGGCTATTCTAGGTTTCTGCCTGGCAAATGGCTTGATGGTGGCCAACACTTAATTCAGCAAGAGAGACAGTCACAAGATCACATACACTAGTGGCCAGCATGCAACTCAGGTAGACTTCCTTCCCGTAAGAAAAAAGCACTGAGCTAGAATTAGCAATTGTAAAGTCATACTCAGTAAAACACTCAGCCCCCAGTAAACCTTGGTTGCCACAATCACCTGCAAGCAGTGATAAGAGACAGTTCTTAGGCCAATAGGGATTAGACTCAAGACAGAAAATTTGATGGGAGAGAAAGCATAAGAGCTCAAGGAAATACTCAGGGATTTAGCACTTCAGAAAGAAGAGAACACAGGTGAATTTGATGAAAAATGGTAAATACTCAAAATTGTTTGTACAAGGACTTTAGAACAAATATGTGGCCAAGCGAGGTATGGGAATAAGGTACATAATGAAAATGGTAAAGGAATGCAGAAGTCAAGGAAGTCATCAGAACAGAAAAAGAAAGAAATGGTGTAGGGAAGAGTGGGAGACAGAAAGGACAGACCACACAAGAAAGAATACTGGTAGGTAAAAAGAGTGGCTAAGAAAGAAATTTCAAAAGCAAAGAACCAGGCATCAAAACCAAAGCACCAGGCATCAGTGGCACTCTATCAGCTTCTGAAATTGACTTAAAAGGTGGCACAACAAAACTCTATCAGGTCGCAAGACAAAGACAGAAAAATAAAAAAGATACTCATCACGCAACCTTTATAAAGGATGTCCGCAACAAGCTGCTTTTCAGAACGTCAAAGGCAGATGAAAGGAATACTTCCAGCTGCTTCTGAATAAAGAAACACAACCTATGATGAAAGAAGAAGAGGAGCCCACCCTAGACAAAGTAAGAGCAGCACTTAAGAAAAGGAAGTCAAGGATAGTAGCAGGCTCAGATGAGGTCACAGCACAGACACACACACACACATATATATATATATATATATATATATATATATATATATATATATATATATATATATAAAATCATGATGTTGGGTGAATTAGGGTAGAAATGGCTCCAGAGGGTACTCATATCAGTATGGCTAGAACAATGTTATCCCAGAGGACTGAAGAATATGCATTCAAGTGTCAGTGTACAAGAACAAAGAGATTTGCAACTGTGTGTAGTACAGAAGTATCAAACTCCTGCTCTGCATAGGATGATGGATAAATGAATATATAGAGCAGTAGAAAGTAAGATGGGAGATGGGAGATGAGTAGTTCAGATTCACATCAGGATGCACCACAACTGAATCAATGTTTGCAAGTCCGATAGATAATGGGAATGTCAGTGAATGCATATGACAAAATCCCAAGAAAGCTGATTTGAACAATTCACAGAAATATTGGCAGAAATAGTGCGGGCTGTGCAGAAGAATGCAATTACACAGGCGTGAAGAGTGTTTAGGCTCATAGAGGAGTTCCCAGTGAGAGTGGATGTGCATCTGAATTCAGCTTTGAGCCAACTACTGTTTATACTGATGATGGACTACATTAGCAATTAGATTAGAGGGGATAGATCAAAAGGCTACTATATGCAAATGATGAGGCAGTTATAGGCAGAGTCTGAAAAAGAACCTTGGCAAAGGACAGGAGAATGGAATGCAAAACTGAAGGCATGCATGATGAAACTGAGTACAGGTAAGACAGTTACAATGGCAGCAAATGAAGGAAATCCAGAATCTGAAAATTAACATAGAAGGGAAAATAGTGGAACAGATTAACAGCTTCAAGTATCCAGGAAGGAGGGCTGAGAAGCAGAGAAGTCTGTATGAAGAGGTCATGGCTAGAATCAGAGGGGCTGCAACCAATGGGCACAGAATGTCACTGGTACTGTGTGACAGAAGAATGCCAGAGAAGCTGAAAATAAGATTGAGAAAGCAGTGGTGCGACTAGTACTCCTACATGGTATAGCAGAACAGTCAAGAAAGCTCAAGGTGATACAGACGAAGTGCCTGGGTGGTAGGGTGCACACTGCAGGATAGATGAGGGCATGAGGACTTCAGAGCAGAAGCCCAAGTAGCCTCAACTTCAAGGAAGGTCAAAGAGAACAGATTACAGTGGTTCAGGCACATGTGCGGGAAAGCAGAAGATGGCCTGGTGAAGAAAATTTGGTAGAGACAGGAAGAAGTCAAAAAGAAAGAAAAGGCATCTACCAAACAGATGGATGAATGTGTGAGAGAAGAACTGTGACAGCCAGGCATAACTGCCACAGAATGTAGGAGAATGGCATGGAATCAAGAGAGAGAGAGAGAGAGAGAGAGAGAGAGAGATGATGACAGTACACCCTGAACCCATATAAAAAAATGGGAAAAGGGCATTGTTGATGATGATGGGGAATGTTGACTAAAACATTTAAAGTATGACCTATCATATTCTGCTCTCCTACTAAGATTTTTTCCCCCTTGAAGTGTTCAACGGACTTCACAGTTTGAAAGTTCATAACTTGGCTTGAAGTTATGAATCAAATTCTTCAGAAGACATTAAGGCCTAGCCTGAGCATAATTGTACTACTGTCATGGAAGGTGATTAAGAAATGGAAAATTTTACATTGTAGGGAGGATTTCAAAACAGCACATTTTTTTCTTTTTTTTTAAATGTGGTCAAATTTTTAATGACTGAAACATGATAGCAAATTTATTCCCTGGGTCTGTTTAGTTAATCCTGACTACTGGGTTAAGCAGTAGACTAAATATTCACAGCACTGGGAGGACTCCCAGGGGTATATTATTTCATTAAATGTGAATAGAGGTATTGGTGAGGGTCCTTCATGGCTGAGACTGATGGTAAATATCTGGGTCAGTATGCTAATAATATGCATCAGAATTAACTCCTCAGAGTATATTATCTCAATGTTTGAAGTTTCACAAGATAATTGCTCATTATTTATCATGTTTTCTATGTAAAATAGAAGTATGTAGTAATGTAAAATATTGTAACTGTTTACTCTGCCTGTGTAAAACTTGCTGTATAAGAGGTTTTTGATTTTACTCATGATGATAAAGAAAGTTATTTATTGACATCATGTGGATAACTTTTTTCAAAATAAGGATCAATTCTCGACTCATTGTTTAGAAATATTTTATGAAACTGAATTAGATTTCTCCATTGCTTAATGCAAATTATTTATTATATCTCGTAAATATCTGTTATATGCAGTGAAGCTCTACATTTCAATTCTGAAAGTATTAATAACTTTGGAGGGGGTAGTTTGTTTGGCTGAAGCTAGGTGAAAGGAAAACTGCTTGAATGTGATAGTCTGGACGACATATTGTATATCTGCTAAAAGAGCTTACAAATTGTTAATATGAGATTGCTAGATTGATAAGGTAACTCCAGAAACTGGTGATTTCAGAGCAACTGATGAAACTTTTAGAGCACTGCTGACTGGAAACAGATCTACCATTTTGCTCATATGGCATGTTTTGGGGCTTCCAAAATTGATTTCCAGGGAAAAAAGCATATGTGGTTTTAGATGGTATGTGGAATATGTTTAAGGTGTAATAATTGCCCCTGTCCAATAGATGCATTTGTGAAATTTAAGAGTAAAATAAACTGCACCAAAATGTCATGGGTGACTATCACTGATGGGTGTTTTAATCCCATTACTGCCAACTACTGTGTCAACTGGGTATGTGAGGGACAGAGAATATGAACCTTGTATCCACTCCATTAGCCCAAATAGATTTGATGGCTACCATAATGATGGTATATTTAGTCATAGTACTGGAAACAAACATGGAAGTTTCACAATAAGTTTCAATTGTAAATTTCACACAGTTCTCTTCCTTTCGTCTCATTTTATACTCAGAAAAAGGTCACAAGGTTGTATACATTGTTAATGCCACAGGAAGCACACATAATGAAGTTTACAGAGCTTAAATATAAAGTTAAAAAGGTACCAATATACTGAAATAAAGATACCAAAGTACCTCATTTTTTAATCCCTTGTTCTGCCTTACCACTAAAGTGATAATGACAAAGAATTTGATTTAGTAACTATAGAATAACAAATCTACTGTACCTTTAAGAAGCTTTTCTAAAGTCTGCGTGTGCGTATAGATTTTCAAGCATGTGTCAATTTTACTGCCATTTTGAAGGTGTAGCCAGAGTTTAAACATCTATATGCATGATTGCTAGTTTGTTTATAAATTAAAGTTACTTAGCTTCGTTTATGATGTGTTGGTAATATAATAAAGCTCTTTGAACAAGAACCCACAATGTTCGCCTGTTTCTTCCTGACCTGGCGAGCGACAGTAACCAATGTTTTTTTTTTCTTTCTGGAGTTGGAAATTCCAATATTTATAATAATGTATATGGAGTAACTCAGCTATAGATGATACGAAAATGGACCAGAAATAGATATAGTCAGCACAGTGTATGATCCATCAACAAAGACAAGAGTTGAGAACCCAATGTTTTAACATGTTGAAATAATGCTCAAGTAAAGTCCAACAGGACAAGGTTGCATAATGCAGGTGATTCTGTACCTATATATTTACTGAGCTCATTTAATTGAGTCATGTGGGGAGTTTTGCTAATGAAACGTGAAGTATTATGTTGGTAAAATCAAGTTTAGTGTCTGACTTTTATGAAGAGGTTAAGCTAGAAGTGATGAGAAGTCACTTATATGA
>NC_056727.1:762460640-762590640 GCF_019279795.1 Protopterus annectens
ATTTTACTGACATCTGCAGCCCTGTGCCCTCAAACATTTTAGGCAGGGTTAAGATTTCATTTGTGTGCTGCTCCATTTGCCATTCCACACAAATTATATCACCTTAGAATTTTAATAGAGCTTGGGGGCAGTGGCAAATACCCAAGAATATAATAGAGCTTGGTGGCAGTTGCAAATACCCAAAATATAATAACCTTTTTGGTTGAAATAGCATTTTTCAGCCAGAAACTTACCTCACCATGATAGCTTTAATCTACACCATAAGTGATTATGAAGTCAGAGGATGTCACAAGGTGGCCCAGGGTTCAGAGCAATCATATCCAAGGGCTCTCTACACAGACTATTTCTAGATATTTTTGTGAGCCAGTACAACAGCCAAAGGGAAAATGCCAGCTGCTGCTCTGCAGCTCAAGGGCTGCTTCTGTGGCAGGAGAAAAGCTCTCTTTTTGACAAATTCATCTTTAAGTCAGAGAATACATACCTCTCTCAATAAATCCAGTATAGTGGCTGTGTCCTCTACAGGTTCCTCAGTCAACACCAAACAGCACTGGTAAAAATGAACATTTGAGCCTCATTTTCTTTTAGTTCCCAGTTATGAGTTGACTACCACTCCCTTAAGAGTACAGCTAAAGGCTTTATAGCTCATGGAAAAAGTGCCAATGAAAGGGGACAGCCCTATCTGGTTCCCCTGTGCATAATTAATGGACACTACAGTAACCTGTCTGTTAATACCCTAGGAAATGAAGGGAGTACAGCATTTGAATCCCTTTTATAAAAGAATGAAGTTCACCAAAACTGCTCCATTGCTATATACAGATAATCTTCTCTCTTCATGTTAAATGCCTTTTCAGAGTCTACTAGGATGGCTACAGCTGGATGGGCATAGCTCTTTACAACTTGGAGGTACACTAACAGGGCATGAAGGTGGTTGGAGCTCAGTCTCCCTTTACTAAAAACCCATCTGAAAAGGATGACTTATTGCTGGAAGGAGACATCCATAAGATATACCTTAGGTGAGCTGGTGTTACTCTGAACTGCCAGTAGATGTATGTGCTACCTTAAAATAGAGCAGTGTGCATCCTGTGATGGACTATTTCCCCTTTCAGGGTAGTTTGTTAGCCTTGCAGTCAGTGAGTACAAGGACAGATTCTTGTCGTCTCATGACATTGAACTGGATGAAGCAGAAAAAATGGATAGATAGATAGATAGATAGATAGATAGATAGATAGATAGATAGATAGATAGATAGATAGATAGATAGATAGAGCAATAAACATAAAGATAGGTAAGTAGACAGAGCAAAAGCTAGATAAATAGATATAAGGGTATTATTCTAATACTGGATGCAGATGTATATCATGAGAAAATGTGCATATCCTGCACTGAGTATAAAATGTTTACTTTGTATGCCATGAGTATCAGTGTTGTAAGAATTCACAAGTATTTTCATTAACTGCAGCAGCATTACTCACCTTACTCACTCACATTTATGGCAGCTTTATTCAACATGTTCAAAGTAAGGCAACTGAAAACTATAACAAATACAGCTGTGCTGTACACAACCTCTTAATCAGCATACAAATCCCCCCAACTGACAAAATCTGTATTACATAAGTGGAACAGTTTGACAATGAAGGCATCTCAATACATATGGATGGTCTTAAAGTTATTGTTAGTAATTTCCATTCCATTAGCCTTCAATTATATTTGCTTAATGTTTCAAAAGGTATTTATTTAATGTTCTTAAACAGCATAATGTGAATGAACCTGAAGTTCATTAAAAAATAATAGCAAGGCTTTATGAGAGGAAGGCCTACACTAATATATATTGTAGACTTTCCTGAGCAGGTGAGTTAAGCTCTGTTCAAAAACTTTGGGTTTATGTTTGTTTTTAGATCGTTCAAAGGCTTTTGACACCATTCAACATGATGTTATTTTTTAAGCATTATCTTCTAAACACCAATAAATGCAAAGTTACACACTTTGTTCCACCCAAAGTTAAATGAAAGGTCTTGATAAATGAAATAGGATTGAGGTAAATGAGTCTATTAAAGACCTTGCTATTTTTATAAATAACCTTTCCTTTAAGCAGAGCCAGATCCAGCACTAGGCAACCGAGGCAGTCACCTAGTGCCTACTAGCTGGGGAGGGGAGCCCAGTGGTCAAAGGTGCCACACAACTTACATTTCTTCTTTAAGAATGCACTCTGCATACATCACATTTCTTCTTGAAGGGCACAGCATCTATAGTACAACACACACACACACACACACACACACACACACACACACACACACACACACACACACACACACACACAGACACACTTAAAATGGAACAGAGCACACAATGTTTATGCCATTCCAGACAAACAAGTAGCTTAGTAGAGTATGTTGTATGTGTGTGTGTGTGTGTGTGTCTAATCCCCAGTTAGGGATAGCAAGTTGGTTAACTCATTTAGGCTCAAACCCTGTACCTTCAATATATTGCCCTAGAGTGTGAATCCTGTACACCAGCTGCCTATCATCAGCAAGTGCATTTCAAGGACTTTTTAAGTTTCAGTGCATTTTCAAAGAATGTTGACTTTCTGTGCATTTTCAAGGAACATTGACATTCAAGGGAAGAGAAGTTTACTGTTCCTCAGGCAAACTCTGTCATTGTTTAACTGTTTTGTTTAGCGTTGTGCTATACATTTTAAAAGCAGTGTTAGTTGCACAACATGTATCATACTTGCCTTTCCTGCATGAGTCTGTGGGTTCTACTGTCATGCCACTAATATGGAGTGCTGATATTGTGTGCCCTTTAAGAAGGGATGGGGGATGCTGCCCTCCTGAATACATCCTCCTTTATATGAGATGCCTAGTAACTATGAATTTGTTGCCAGTTTGAAAATCATTTCTTATCCCAATATTACCAGCTTATCATTTTTTTTAATGTAACATGGGCAGTTTATTCTTCAAGAGCAGCAGGCACTGAATCTGTACATGAAATACTGAAATGTGAAGTTGTTTGCCAGCAGCAACCTCTTCATTATTTATTGATCTCTTTAATGTGGAATTATTCAGATGACTTTTACTTCTGCAGACATTGTGTATATTGACTGATATTGGTAGATTGCAGTGACAGATGTTTGAGTGGCCTTTTTGTTGAAATGTTCTGTAATAGGTAGCTTTGTCATTATTAGTTCATACATTTTGTTTCATTGCTCACTGGATAAATGTTAAAGCTACAAAATTAAAACAGACTCTAACGAGCGGTGCTGTATTATGCAAGGAAAATAATTAAATGCAGTTTGAAATGTCTATCAAAGAACAAATGCATGTATGCATAGTCCAAAAAATGAGTGCAAGGGGCCTATGGTTTAAAAACAGCCCAAAGGTAAACTTAATCCACCACTGGCCAGATACATTTTGTTTAAATGTAAGTTTCAATGCCATTTCAACAAATGTGAGTTTTAAGGGCAGAGAAGTTCACTGTTCATGCTAAGTCTGTTTTCATTGTCAGACTGTATTGTTTTGTTTAGCAAATGGCTATCAGTATTTGTGCTATAAAATCTGAAATAGAAGTTTTAAGCATCTCTAATCATGTAGTAAAAAGGAAAACAGTACACACACTGACCGATCTGAACAGTGTTTATGATAACTGGGGAGAAATAGCCAAGTAATAGGACACTGGAATGGCTGGGGGGTGCTGCTGGGGGGCACTGATCCACTATCCTGCCTAGGGCCCAATTTGACAATGATCCAGCTCTGCCTTTAAGGATGTCATCTCAATAATAACTAGTGCTTAGAGAACTATAAGCATAATAGTAGAATCTTTTGTAAACATTGCTCCTTCTATTTTGAATAGGGTTGTTTATATATATATATATATATATATATATATATATATATATATATATATATATATATATATATATATATATATATACACACACACACACACAAGTATGTCCTATATTAGAGTGCAATTGAGTAAAATATTATTATTTGCACCTTTTGTAAAGGACAGCTACTCAACCTGGAGAAAATGCAAAGAATATTTAATAGAAAGAAGACTAATCATAGGTAACTCTTGAGTTATTTGGTTCTTCACTCTGTGGTATACGGAAATATCAGTGTTAGGTTATGTTTGGTGTATTGTTACACATCTGAGTTTTACAGTTAATTTTATTTCTGGACATACTCCAGTTGTAAGCTGTAGGTCCTTGGAAAACAAAATAAAGATTATGACTCTGGGCTTCAGGCTTCTGGCAAAGGCCCTTGCCTCCCCATAGTGCCTTTTTTAGGAAATGTCCTAAGATCAATAAAACCAACATAAAAATTTACCAAAATGCAAATTAAAGGTGATGCTGCTAAACACTAGGAGTCTAAACATGAAACTGCACTCATTGCAAACATTCTTAACCCTGGAAGATGCTGACATTTATGCAGTCACAGAAACCTGGTTCAAAGCTGTGGAGGGCACCCCAGCCTTACCTGGTTACACATCCTATCATGCATTCAGACGCCAGACTGTGGGCAGCAAAGCCAAAGGAGGTGGAGTTTCAATGTATATTAAAGACACACATACCTCCAGGCTGATCAAACAGGATGACGTACAGGAGACACTCTAGGTGCAGTTAACCATTGACAAGACCCCTATTCAAATCATAGCTAGCTGCAAGCCCCCAAATTTGACTCAGAATGCCCACTCCACCTATCTGGACCCCTTTGAATCTATCAAGATTCACCCTTTACCCTGATCCTGGGTGACTTTAAGTACCCAACAATAGATTGGAAAAACTACTCATGCCAGAACGCAAATGCCCAGAAATCCTCGATTTTATCAATGCAAATGCCTTGGAACAGCTAGTCAATACCCCCACAAGAGTTGATAATATCTTGGACTTGGTATTAACCAACATGAGTAACCACTGCAGCAACCCTACAGTATCATCCTCCCTGGTAAGATCCGACTACAAAGAGGTCACTTTTGAAGTCAGAATCTCCCCGACCCCCCTCTAGCTAGGGTCAAACAAAAAAAAAATACCTCCAAAGCTGATAGCAACCTCCTGAGAGATGGTATAAACAGCTTCACACCCCCTTCCCCCTCTGTTGGAACTGGCACCAATGTCTAAATCTACACCAAACTACTATATGAACACTTATATAAATGCATGGAATCAGGAATACCGGACAGGACAGAATCATCCTCTGCAAGGAAGATTAAACTTGTCTGTGGACAAATATATAACAAAAGAAAAAAAATTGTTGCCCAGGACCAAGAAGGAGCAGGTGATCAACTGGAAGCAATCTCTCCTTAGCCTGAGCAAGCAAATAAGAGCACTATTGAAATCCTTTAAAGCCAACTTTGAGTCCAAATTGGCCACATCTACTAGAGACAATCATAAGGCCTTCTTCACATATGTCCACAATCTCAAAGGAAGCACCAAGATATGTTCAGAGCTGGTGGTCAAGGACACCACATACACAAATGCTGTAGATATAGCCAACCTACCTGCTGACAGATTCAGTGAAAACTTCACCCTTTGCCCCCCATCAGTAAATCAGGACATCCACAATACCTGCCCCCCTCCCCTTAACTCTAGGAAACAGGTCATCATTGCCCTCTCAAAGGCAAAAAGTACACCCTCCATGGGACTCGATAACATCCCAGGCTACATCCTACATGAACTCAGGCATTAACTTGCAACACCATTAGGCACCCTATTCAACCAAAGCCTGAGTACCGGCTTTGCCACAGCCAAGTGGAGGACAGCCACTGTTATCCCTTTACACAAAGGTGGAGTATCCACCGATCCGGGAAATTATAGACCCATCAGTCTAACTAGCCTGATCTGCAAGGCCATGGAACAGATTATCATGGACCTCATTAACAGGGACATTGGCAACCTCCAAACACTTGACCCCATACAGTTTGGCTTTGTCAAGGGGAGGTCATGACTGTTAAATCTGGTAGACTTCTTTGAGACAGTCACCAAAGCTATGGATGAGGGGAAGATGGTGCCAAGTGCTTACCTAGACCTGGCCAAGGCCTTCAACACTATTCCCCACTCAGGCATAGTAGACAAACTCTCTCAACTAGGTATCAATCCATACATTACTGGATGGGTAGCAATCTGGCTCACTGATAGAACCCACCTAATCAAAATAGGGGAAGCCATCTCAAGCAGTAGACACTTAATGAGCACTGTACTCTAGGAATTGGTCTTGGGGTTTCTGTTATTCAGGATATACTTCTCTGAGGTGCAGGCCAAAACCGGTGGGCTACGGCTGATCAAGTTTGCAGATGACTGAAAGCTGGGTGTGGTCATCAATTTCCCAAGTGATGTGGACGTCCTCCAAGAGATCTCACCCAAACAAATGACTGGTATCAGAAACATGGTCTCAAGCTGAATGCCAAAAAAATGCATCATCATCCCCTTTGGGGAGAGCGATGTCCCCACATATTACCACATTAATAGCAATGTCCTAAGCAAGCAGTCAGTTGTGAGGGATTTGTGTACCCAGGTTAATAGCAACCTGACTTCTGACCACCATTTTGCTTCCATTGTACGGAAAGTTTCTATATGGTGCACCTCATAAGTAAATGTATCTCATCCAGGGACAAGGAGGTCATAACATCCCTGTAGTCTTCCCTTATAAGGCCTATTATTGAGTACAATGACCCCTTCAGCATGAACCTCACAAAACACATGCAGCAGCTGGAGAGGCTACAGAGGTTCCTCCCCAGAAGATTCCAGGGCCTCAAACATCTACCCTACACAGAGAGGCTAAAAGCCCTGTCCCTCTACTCAGTGTCATACAGACTCCTCAGAGGTAACCTCTGTCTGTCATACAAATCAATCTCAGACCCCACCTTGATGGGACTGCTGCATATCCACAAGTCAAGCTCCACTCAAGTAACCCACATGTGTGACCTCATCCTGGTCTGTGACATCAATAGGACGTGTTGGCAGGACAGATTTCTGCCCCAGAGACTCATCATCTGTTGAATAGACTCCCTCTTCACATCAAGCAGATTACCTCATTATCCCTTTACAAGTGCAACCTGGATAACTGGATGGGAAACAGAAAGTACACCCCTGGGATTCCACCTGTGTCCCTGCTGGACTGGGGCTTTGGGTGCTGACTTGTCTAAACATGGGATAAACTCTTGACTAGGCTTATAAGGGCCTCAGGGCCAATAGCCTAGCAACCTCCTATGATCCTATGACACGTTTTTGATGTTTCAGTTTCAGTATCGACTCATTTTTCCTTATGATCATACCCATAAAATGATGCCACCTTTGGTACTGGCAATGATTTATGAAAAGTAACAAAGTAGTCTCAGTAATTAAAACACTATGCCTCTTTAGAGGAACTGTTACTTAATTGTATTATGGTTTCACTAATAAATTATCATGTGTTAATTTTCAATGTAGGGTGTTCTACCTGTGAGACATATAACTGACAATTAGTCTTGCTAGCATATAAGGTTTGCCTGTTACTACACTTAGGGGCACTGGGAACTAACTTTGGGTGGCATGATGCCACTGAATCTTCTTGGGCTTGGCTTATATAGGCTCCAGGGACGTTAGCCTAGTACACACCTATGAACTTATGAACATACCTATGAACATGGAACAGTAGTAGGTTATATGCTAATACAGTCCGTGAGACATTGTGGTTTACTTCTTTCATAACGCCATGTCAGGAGTTTTCCATTTCAAGAAAATTTTCAAGGGACCAGTCTAATCAACAAAATTAATTGCAAAAATGCCACACTTTTTACATTAAATACTGTAAAATATGATATAAGGTATATGGTGAGGTGATTACTAGCATCACTAAGGGTGGAAAGTTTGAGAATACACGTTAAGGCCTTAAATGATACAATTTTATGAACATTATTATGGCTGCAGTTATAAGTATAAGACAAGGACTTAAAAAGCAGCAATCTCTCTCCTTCCAACATTCTGCTATAAAAACATTTAGGAGAAATGAGTCTATGAGCCTTTCTGTAACTGGTTACTGGAATACGCTTCCTTTAGAAGTAAGTATTTCTGAGTTTATATGTACATTCAAAAATATGGGTAGGATTAAAAGTCACACTGACCATCAGTAGTATGCGTGCTTCATTTCTGTCTACAGTTTTTTTAAGTTGTGGGTGCGGTGTGTGTCAAGAGATCTAAGACAGTGGAGGAGAAGGCATTCATTGTATTCATATACAATGCAGAGGTAGCCCATCCATTTATTATATGTATTATGCTATGCTACCAAGGTATGTGTAACACTTGGTGAACGGCAGAGCAGCATGCATGCCCATTAAATATATAGTAACATGGGTATGAGAACACACAGATCACATGTCAAAGGGAGGATAAAGTACCTCAACAAGGGACATATAGAACCTAGGACACATAGCATTAGTTAGTTAACACTGGTTTGGAAGTTTCAAGATCTCCTGATCTCGTTGATGGGAATGTTTCAATGAAAACTAAGTGGATATCTAAAGAACTACACACATTTGTTATCATATATTCTAGCAGTCCAGTTTTATTTTATTGACTGGGGTTCTTCTAAGATCATTTCAATCATTTAAATAATAATCAAATCATAATCTGATCTCTTGTTGAAACATTTATGTAAAACTTCTGGAGTTTTAAACAGAGCTAAAACTAGGAGAGACAGCAATGATTATTTCTTGGTTTATGCCTTATAGTGATTGTGCAGTTAGATTAAGCATAGGTCATCAAAAAACACAGAGCAGCTTTTCTAAGACGTGTTATTATATGTAGGTACTTGAGAGTCAAGTTCCTATAAAGGTACATAAATATGGGCCCAACCCACAGTGCTTCTTTTTAATGTCTTTTGAAATAAATTGTCGTGTTTCACGGGTATCTGGATTATGGAGACTCTTTTAGCATTATCAGTGAACTTTGTTAAAATATCAACAAGGTAAATTCAGCTTACAAGGACAAAGTGACATGCATTTGTATTTATTTCTACAGCATGTCATTTCTGTTTCATGAGTGCACTAATGCGGAAGGAACAGCCACAAGTCAGAAAGTGAATTTACAGGGTAGTCTGATGTAGTAAAGGAACGAGAGTAGGAGACATAGCACTTGTGTTAGCAGTGTTACTTCTTATTGCAAGAGGATTAGTAGCTCCCAAAGATGATAGGAAACTTACATTAGAAGCAAGATAGAATGGACTAGTAACTGTAATATCAGGCCTAATACATACAGAGGCCTAAGAAAGGACAAGGTGCTTACTATTCCACAAGCATTCATCTGATACATCTAACATTTCTACCATCTCCTTCTTAAAACACATACGTTTATCCGAGATGGTCCATTATGTTTTAAATTCACCTACATATGCAAAAATATAATTAGTATATAAACCTCGTAACAAAAAGATGGGTGGCAGGAGAACAGAAATTTAAAAGGAAAGGTAACTGGTAACTCAGAATGCTATCAAGTACACAGTAATAGACATAAACCATTAACTTTAGTAAGGGACACTAGATTGCCATACACTGTAACAGACAAGTTAAAAATCAAACAGTATTATCTCCAGACGCAGTAATGAATGTTATTCAGGTATACAGCAGACCATGTTTGTATTTTAAAATACAGCAACACCAGGATAACTAACCCAATAAACGGGGCTGTGGCCCAACCAATCTGTTGCAATAAACAGTAATAATAAACTTTTCAAGTGAAAGTAGAGCAGACGAAATAGTGTATTACAAAAACCTAGAATCTTCCTGATACAAACAAATGCTGTATTCCCAAAGACTCACTTGAAATTTCAATAACAGAAACATGCACACACACACACACACACACACACACACACACACACACACACACACACACACACACATCTATATATATATATATATATATATATATATATATATATATATATTTGTTTTTTTTTTGTTTTTGTTTTTTTTAGCTCACTCCTGATCCCTACCATGAGCTGCCACTCATGACCTGGAAAGTTTAAACAGCCCTGCCCATAGTGAGAAACCTGTAAGCTAAACGTGTTTTCCTGTCCTAATAGGACTTGGGACAACCAGAAGAAGCTGTAACAAAGATAGCTCCTTTACCAAGAAACAGCCAATGATAACAGCTGGAATACTCTTATAACATGGGGCAATGAAAACAACACACTTAAGAAGCAAACCAGCAATGAAGGTGCACATTAAAACATTTCTATAGCCTCACATAGTAGCAATTATAATAACTTATTCCCATCATTCAGACTTCATTAACATATTAAGTGAACAGATTTTGATTAATAGCAAAACTGATACACCTTCTGAACTGCTGAATATATTTAGAAATTTTCCAAAGCAGTTTCTTAGCCAGTTTTAAATACTCCTGACATGACCCTATGGATTTTTGCAGAATACAGGAAAAAAAACTGTTTTGATTATACTATACCATACTGCACAATTATTGTAAGGTGCATATTCCTGGAACCATAAATTATCAGACTTTGGAAGTTTCATTTCCTAGCCCCCTTCACCTGACACATGAATATTCTCATAAACTGGAAAGTGTACACATTACAGTGCAAAACTTTGGCCTTAGTATTGAACTTAATGTACAACACGAACTATAGCAGTCTACGTGTGTGTGTGTGTGTGTGTGTGTGTGTGTGTGTGTGTGTGTGTGTGTGTGTGTGTGTGTGTGTGCGTGCGTGTATCTGTATAAAGGGTTGCACATTAAATTCAACATTATGGACAAATTTGTAAACTAAAACAACATGTGTTCCTCTTATTTATTCATTCATCTGTAATACTTGGCTGTATGCAATTTAAAGTCACTTGGGTCCAAAGTGCATCCGCATAAATAACAAATAAAAGCCAACCAGTCAAGAAGGGAATGCCAGTCCTTTCTAGGATGCATACATACACACATACACATGCACACACACACACACACACACACACACACACACACACACACACACACACACACACACACACACACACACACACACACACACTTATACCATGCATGTACACACGCATTAATGCATTCTGCACATAAGCCTGAGGGGCAGTTTACAGCATCACTGGTTCATTTGCCATGTCTATGGAATATTTGAGGAAAACAGAGCATTGAGTAAATCTCACAAGGATGCTAGGTGTACGCACAAACTCTGCTTGGATGTCTCCAGAGCCAGGAATCAAAGTGCAGAGTCAAGCACCTTGAAGTGGCAATGGAAAGTGTTGAAAGTCCAAAAGGTGTGATATAATTTTTATCTGCACTATAGGTAATTTATACAAATTATCTCATGGTTAGTTATTCCATAAAAGAAATATTCAAATAAAACCTTCCTGTAGTACAAATAAAAAAAATGTACAATTTCACAAGTTAGAGCAAAATGCTCAGCAGATTTTGTACTCACAAAACCTTGTTATTGCCTTTTTCCTTCTCAGTTATTCACATTTTTCAATTAAGAAATGTAAAACCATACTTTTAAGAATTATTCTCTTCATTAGCAAAATAGAATCTTTATATACATGAAATCACACTCATTCACTGAGATTTGTATATTTAACAATTTTAATCTTGAATTACCCTATTACTTTGTCTTATTTTGAAGCTATTAGTACTGGTAATTTAAAAGAAAAATAGAAGGTTATGCTGTTCTTTGCCAAGGAATTTTATAGGAATTTATGTGATGAATTACTGTATGCTTGCAGTTAAAATGTCCCTATTTTAGACTATAAGTTAAATGATAATGAATATGGAGAATACTGCTGTTGTAAGTGAAAATATAAATTCTCAGAAAGTGACATCCTCAAAGTTTCGATAAACATTTTTTATGTTCTTCACTTGGGCAATCATATCCAGATTGGGATTCAGACACAGCATAATGTAAAAGGTGAAACTGCAGTGAGTGTCAGAACTCAGGGAAGGTATAATTCAGAGACACACTTTAAGAGTCATTGCCCAAACTTGCAAAATATTGTGGATAGTATATCATGCAAACTAGCACAAATGCAAAATGAAATGGAAATAAGCAATGGTGAGATAATGAAAGTGATTATACATGCAGATGGGGATAACCAATAAGGAAGAGTGATTCAGAAACACATAAAACTGCCATGAGCTGTCAGCACTAGTGTAGCTATACGCCAAAAAATCCTAGTGGACAGAGACAGGGACCACATCAATATGTAAGGGGTAGCAACAGGATTAGTAGAAATGTACATGTATGAGGTTGTTCTCTATGTAAGTATCCATGAAGGTGTAGGCTGCTACTCCATGGACAATGGCACCATGGAGGAGCTGGTACAGATGTAGCACCCTCACACATAGTCTTGTGAGATGCATGGAATACTCATGCCTGTAGACACCAATGTTTGCACAGCATTGAAAATCCTGGGTACAGAAACCCTCAGGTGACTAACTGAAGACATGGTAAGTGTATCCCAGGCAGCTGCCTCACTGTTATGACTGCATTTTATCACTTTCATGCTACAGCATGGAGAGGACGCCTATGTGGTTCCCACATACCACAGAGGAGAGCTGCGAACTAGCTCATTTCCATGAGGTACACACGTTGCCTTCAAGGCCTCACCTGTGAGACAGAAACAACAATAAATCAACTGAAAGGGATTTCACTCTATCAATTGCCAGATAGTCTGCATTATATAGGGTATAATATACAGTGTGTCAGTGCATGCCTGGGCATTATCCACAATTCCCCCATATGGCACATGTGCAACTTACATGTGTGATTTGTCTGGGATGACTGTCTCAGGGGCTTCCTATTGCTGATGCTGGATATGGCCTTCAGCCATGGCTCATGACACCAGTATGAAACCCACAGACCATAACAGACAATTCTTAGAACACCACATTATTGTAGAGCTGATACATTGCCAAACATGTGTTTGGCTTAATGAAAGCAAACTTCTGCCTTCTATTCACCTCCAGTAATGTTGTGCAGTATGTATCAGAAAAATGCATCTTGTTATTTGCTGCATGTGCCATGTTACACAACTTGTTGGTATGCATACAAATACAGTAGGGATTTGACATCGGGGAGAAGATGTGTCTGAGGCAGCAGCAGAAGAGTTGCCCAATAATAAATATATGGAGGACCCATTTGCTAGGGATGACTGAGAAAGGCAGAAGTGATCACTTTATGCTGTGGCACTGGCAGTTCTGGTTCACACGTATGAGTCAGATTAGATATAACACAGAGTAACAATAATACATGCAATACTACAACCCGGTTATACCATACAGTGTGTAAACTCGCCACAGTGTACATCAGACAGGTTATCCTGGTAGCAGAGCAATAACTGCAGGTACAGTTGTCATCATATGATGCACAAATAGAGAGGGCTACAGTGACAGAGGCTGGTAGTGGGCAGTGTGTCGGTTGAGGTGGCTAATGATGTGGACAAATATCTGAACATAATGATGATGATGATGATGGCAGCCACTGCCTGATGCAGTCTGCAGCCACAGTGCTGCTGTCAGGCATGGTTGTCATATTGGGCATATCACCTTCCCACCTGTTTGATGTAATGAGACTAGAAGACTGTGAAGGGAGAGTGTGGTATTTCCACTGTGGTGTATGTACCTACAGGTGGGTGGTAGTGGTTAGTCTGATGGTTTGGGTGTGGATAGAGCTCTTACAGAAGTCATTGCACTATGAAATGTTTTTCTGTGATAGGTGTAGGTCACCCATGGGAGGTTTGTGTACTGGTGTGCCTACCCCCATGCACAGGGGTGCCCCCTATGAGGAGTGTCTGGCACTACCTGCAGCCAGCACAGAGGATGCTGTACTTCATGAGGGTGAATGTCAGGATATTACCTTGAGCAGGTCCCTGCCCCATCTGCATGGATGTCCACAGCTCCCATGGTACTGGCACTAGGCATGGAGGATATGGTACTATGAGACCTAGACCATTATCATCCCAATGGAGGAGGACAAGTCATGAGAATGTAGATGACCACTGTGTGTGGCTGCACTCAAGTACCTTGAATATACAGACTCCCCAGTGTGCCTGTCTAAAATGCTAAATAACTGGGAAAAACACCCTCTGAAGTCTTCTCACAGCCCATTTACCATATCAGTCTGCTCTGTAATCATCCTGGTGGTATCAGCCTGTACCTGTATGACTGAACTGTACACCTATTGTGTAACAGCCATGGAAACACTCAGCTCAGGTGTGAGACAGGAACCAAGACATTGGTGGCTACCAGTATTCTAGCCCCTACTTTCCTCCCCAGTCTCATCAAAACTACTTGTACCCACTGTTGCCTGTAGTGCAGTGGGTGAGAATGCATCCTGGGTTCCTGTGTCAGTTAACAACAGTCCTACTGTAGTACCTTATGACTGAGGGGCGATTTTCACATGAAATGGAGCACTTTCTGTAGAAGAGAAAGGGGACATGCTTTGCGTGCTACACATGCCTGACAGTGACACTGTGGCAGCAGACTGTACTAGGCTACTACAGCCATCATCTTTAGGCTCAGATACTTCCCAGACATTAGGTGTGCCACCATGCATGTAGAGGATCCAGACACAGACATGCCTGTGAAAACATACAGAAGTAACCAAGTGTATCAATGTTACTTTGTGGCACTGTCAGATTCCAGTAATGGTACAGTTGAAAAACAGAATGGCATGCAAAAAATTTGGACCACATATATTGCTTTGACTTATGTAACAGCTAAAGACCTGAAGTTCCTGTCAGAACCAAATGACCATATTCAATCTGGGACCTATTTGGCTCTGACATGTTGCATTCCATGATATATATATGTAAGGAGAATACATTCCTGGGTATCAACAGTGACACCCATACTGGTGAGGAAAGTTCTGCACTAATGTCAAGTCTTCCAATGCATATGAGAGAGACAGGTCTTGTATCCCAGACAGATGTACCTGGAAGCCCTCTGTGTCTGTTAGAGATGACTGTGCAGGTGTACCTCACACCTGTGGCCTACCAATCCTGTGCAAGTTGGGTTGCCTTGTTGCTGGCATTATAGATCATGTTGGTGACCCTACTAACAATCTCATTTTGTGATCTGTTGTGGTCGCTGACAGCATTCAGCTGTGCAATAAGCTCCTGACATTTATGTTCATGGAAGGTCAGATCTCTTTTTTCTGTAAGGAAGTTCCCCCAGCTATCTTCATGGAGGACCTTTAGTGAGATGTCAGTCCCCGTCTGGGAAAACATCTCCATTCTTTTCTTTCCTTTAAAACCATCCTGCTGTGTAAATGTGAGAATAGAGACACATTAAGCAGCTGGCCTGAGATAATTGCCACACCTACATAACAGTACTCCTCCATGTAGTAAACTGATAACACAGCCTAACCCACACATAGGCACAGTCACCTCTAATGGTCACTTCCACAAGATAGCGGTCTGTAGATGCTCAGTGGTTTGAATTTACCATACCACACTATGCAGCATATAGCTGTGAAAACTGCCATCACACTCTTAGTAGATCTCTGTTTCTCTGCATCCTATCATAGCCCCACAATATCACATGTATGGCCTCCACTCACACATGTGGATAGAGACACCTGTGTTCCCCTATGCACTATCTGTTTCACTTGATGATGGATTGCAACATTAGTTACCTATGCACCTGTATTCCTTTTGATGACTCTCATCTTCCCATAGCAAATGGTTTCAGAGAAGTAACGTGCTAATATCATGGCCATTATCCAATGTTATCGTCTCCTTGGCTTTTTAGATATGAAGCAACCTCTTTGAAGGCCCCCAGGTTGAGTAGTATTTGTACATATCAACAACAAAAACCTCCCTATGGCCAGTAGTTGGAGGAGGCAGTCATGACAGTGGTGAACTGGTGGCTTAACATCTGCATTTGCTTCCTGGAGGCCATCCTTGTGAATATTATGGAGTTGCACTGTTGCCTAAACCTACCCATTAGGCCAGTATAGGCTGGGCCCAACAGGGAGGGGAGTCATGAAGATGACTGACCTCTGGTTGGTTGCAGCCTTGGGCAGCATGAAAGGCAATTGCCATCACAGTGTTCCCTTTTCTACAGGCAGCAGTCATCTCACCTTATCCACCATCATGGTGTTCCTACTCTTTGTGTTTCAAGTCCCTCCCCAGTTTTACAGCCCGATCTTCCCCATCATCATTTGTCTTTCCCTCTGTCTATGTCTCTCCATTGTTTTCTTGACCTTTTGTGTCAGTACCTCCCTTATTGGTCTTTGTTTGTGTTCTGTGTTTGTTTGTCTGTTCCTGTTACCATCCCTGTAGCATCTTTCATGCCCACACTTTCCCTTTACTTCCTTCCTGGTTACACATCTTAAAAAAATGAATGAGAACCCATTCCCCAAAAATATTCCCTTACCCCCAACTCTAGTCTTTTCTTCAACTTTCCCTTTTCTTTGTTCCTCTGCATTTATTTTTTTCTCTCTCCATTAATATGAATAAATTAGTAGGAATGTTGTGGAGGAAGCCATTACTATTGTTCTCAGCAGTTTTCTTAGTTGCATGACTTTAAACATGTGGATGTGCATAGCTGCAGATATACTACATGCATTCTTCTGGCATCAACAGGTCCATCTAGCACAGTAACCTTCAATTAACAAAACTGAGTGTGTTAGTCTATTCAGAATACAGACTTGTTCAGAATTTATAAATACAGCAAAACATACTTCATTAGATAGTGTAGAGTCACATGATGTGTTATGTAATTGCAACTACTTAATATTTATTTGTTTATATTTCAATATAAAGTATATAGAGATAGTGTCAATAATACCTGGATGCTGCTTGGCATTCAAAGTCATTTGCCAAAACAACTCCCTCCTCTATAACAAATAAGCCCAGGCCCCACCTCTGGAGTTACATTTAATCTTTTCTTGTATAAAGAATATAAACTTAATAAAATGGTGGCAGATCTCCACATGTCTGTGTTCCTCTTTATGTGCTCTGTACTGTTTTATCTAGTGGATTTCCCAGTTCATTAATAACAGTTATCCTAATTGCCTCCTATTACATTGTGAATTATATCTGGGCTGCATTCCTGTACTTTCGCAATACCAATTAGTCACTGCATTGATGTGCAAGGATCATAGGATCATATGAAGTTAGTAGGCTACTGGCAGAAGGGCCCTTACACGCCTAACCAAGTATGACCCAACCCCTGTTCCCTCGAATGTCAATGCATCAAACAGAACTAAATCAACAGCTATTGCCCCTATCCAAGAGAGACACAGGTGAAACTCCTGGGGTGAATTTACAGTCTCCCATCCAATCACCCAAATTGGACTTAAATAGGGTCAACAAGGAGCTCAGTTTCACCTGAATTGGAAGTTTGTTCCAGAGGAGCAGTAACCTCTGTGAGACATATCAGTCTATCCAATAAGTCCTATTGATGTCAGATACTAGGTTGAGGTCCCTAGAGCGAGTGCATCATGAACCATTTGACTTATGAATGTGCAGCATTTTCATTACAGCAGAATCTGCAATTGCTTTATATGCAAGGCACAGGCTACCTCTGAGTAGTCTGTACAACACAGAGTACAGTAACAGTGATTTCAATCTGTCTATGTATGACATATGCTGGAGACCATGAATTTTCAATGTAAGAAATCTTTGAGGTCTCTCTAGTTGCTGCAGGTGTCTGGTAAGATACATACCAAAGGGAGCATTATACTCCGCCTGCTGAGTGAAAAGTACAGGGGGGTTACAACTGTATAATTAAATGTCACCACCCTCAATTATGTTAAAATAGCTTAGCAAAACACATTAAGACATTTTGTAGTGTTTAACATAATAAACCATTTTAGAAATTGACATCTATATTGCTCTAAGGCTTGAAATGCAACTCAAACAACCAGCGGTAAAAATCTGAATATAATGTAAGACAACATTTAGTCATGTGCAAAAATGAGTTACGATATTTTATACAGAAGCATAAAGTCCTGATTTTCATACAGCAGTCATACTGTCGCTCGACTCATAATAACTTAAAAAACATTAAAAACAACCCTTTGAAATCCAGATTAAAAGGTTTTACTTTAGATGTCACAAGCAAAGAATATCATATTCCAATATTCCCTTTCTTTTGATTGGATGCCTTTCTAGCTAGCCTGCTATTTCCAGCAGAGAGCTACCACTACCCAGAGTCTTTTATGCAAGACTTGGAGAAGTGTGGAACTGTGATCAAAAAGGAAAGAAAGTTAAATTATTTTAATTGTTAAAATTCTGCTTAAATATTTAAATTGCACTTGCAATGAGTGACCTGTCTGATGATACCTCTTTGTACGTACTTGCTCTGTTCCATGTTTTAGCTAAAAAAGTTATCTACTTGCATTTTTTTAGTTTGTTTTGGGACCTTAGACTTGCATGTTACTTAACATTTGTGGGAAGACTGTGTTTCTGCACTACCCTGCACTTCTATTTCCACAAGAGGAATTACATGTAAAAGCTATCACTTTGTATTTTAAACCATGCTGGTCCATAGCCTTGTAGTTTAATTCACAGTTGTAACAGGACTGTGTACTACTACTACTACTACTGCCAGATATGATCCTTAGTCATTTATTACTGCATTTTTTCAATAAACAGTGTTATTGGTAAACTTCTGCATGGTCTGGTACTTTAAATTGCAGTAGGAGTTTAATAGTGAGAGAAATGTCTCTGTTCCAGGTTGTGTTTTAATGATTTTATATCCTGCTTATCATTTACCTGCTTAAAGTTGCAATTTCTGTCTGCCCCATCCTCCACTAACTCATTAAGCTACATTTTCTGACAGAGCTCCAATCTTGCCTTTATTTGACTGAGTGCCTCTCTAGCTCACCTGCTTGTTCCTTGAAAATGTTCCCAACCGCCCCACCTTTTTGAGGTGGTGGTTTTATAAAGCTGTGTCTCTGGTCTTTATTCCTTTTGGTAATTTGATTTCCAAAGTCCCTCCCATCCCACTTTCATTGCTATTGTCTGTTTTCCATAGATCCATGATGCTACATGCCCACCCACCAAATTAATGCTCTTCTTTTCACTGTTACTGCTGTAAGACTCTTGAAATTGTCTTCAGCAACAGATTTCCAGCTAACTGTTTATTTATTTTTTTGATAGCATTGCACTTGTGGGTCTCTTCTACTGTATATTTACACTAGGAGGACTGGGTTTGTTCATCCTGTGGCAAACAGTGTTTGCCTGGACTATCTGATTTTGGAAATACACAAAAGGACTCATAGTGTAGTCATTTTATTGGCCAGAGAGCTCAGTTAGTTTTCTATTTTTTCTGAACTGTTACAAATTTTTAACATTTGCATGGGATAGTGCCCTGTACAGTAGCAAACACCTGGAAGCAAATTTCCCTGCAGAAAGATCCATAAAACTGTACCCTGTAAATCAGCAATATAGAGCAAATACCTTGTGCATCAACAAGCTTAGTGTAGTTAGCTGGGCATCGAACGGCAATACCTACAGATTTAGTAGAATTCAGTATTGTGTAAACATTAAATCTATGATAGTTTATTATTGTTTAACATAATCTTCCGCAGAACAGCACCCTTATTAGTCTGCGCCAACAAAGCACCCTTAATATCTTGCTAACCCCAATACACCACTACCTTGTAGCTCACTAAAGGACTGCACAGTATGGATATGCAATTTCTTAATTTCTCTGTAGCCAGCTTAGTGGATATGGGCATCTTGAGACAATGTAACAATTGCTCATGTTTACCACCATCCACTTAATCCTTAAAGAAGTGGATTCAGTATGCAACATGTGTACTTACACAATGATGCAAGATGCAAAACTCTTGCATACTAGAGCACAGCTGGTTGTCAAAACCGCACACACACACACACACACACACACACACACACACACACACACACACACACACACACACACACACACACACACACACACACACACACACACACACACACACACACACACAAAAACAACTTCACATAGCACACAAAACACACACACATAGACTGACATATGCTGAGACATTTAAAAGCAATCTTCCTAAACAACAGAGATCACATAGACCACCCATTGTCAAAGCTATGCCTCAGCAAGCCCAAAGGCACTCAGAAACAACACCTACCACCACACATACTGTCACTCACAGTGGTGCTCCAAACACTCAGCTAATAAAGCCAAGCAAACTTCCCATGACTCTTGTCATAGGGGCCTCCATTGTAAGATATAATGATACCCCCTAAAAAAGCTGAACAAGGAGAAGAGTAATTGTTAACTGCTTATCTAGAGCCAGGATCTGTCAAATCACGCATGCATTCAAGGCATTATGCCACAGCTACCAGTATGATTCCATCACAGTCTATGTAGGTATAAATGACCTGTGATGTACCTCCTTGGACTATATGAAGAGAGACATTATGGAGCTTTCAGACTGTGTCTCAGGCTGGTATGAGCCTAGCATTGAGGAGCATATTACAATCACATAGCATGATGCTACAATATGAGCAAAACAATTGATTTCAACAACTGTCTGTCTTTCTAGTGTCATTTTAAGGGGATGCAATATTTGTCAGCTTGGAAGGACATGGTTAACAAAACATGTTGCTTTGCCAAAGATGGTCTATACCTTTCCTCTCTAGGCTTACAAATACTGCCTAAAACTTAATTTACCCCAAGTGTCTTTTTTAGGCAATGCCAAATTGAAAAACCTACTGACATAGCAAAATAAACTCAAATGAACCTAACCCTGCTAGCACTCAAGAATATAGACATCTATGCAGTTACTGAGACATGGTTTAAAGTGGCTGACAATACTCCTGCAGTGCAAGGGTTCAGTGCCTTTCCACTTTTAGTCCAGTAGCTGCACAGACAAGAACTAAAGGTAGGGATAGCTCAATACATCAATAACAAGCATACCTCCAAGGTGGCCAAACAGGATGACGTGCTGGAGCTCCTCCATGTGCAGATAACCATAGACAAAATCCTGTACCATATCCTAACCAGCTATAGGTCACTCACCATTTCCCAAGAATCTCACAATGCATACTTGGACCTACCGGTGACACTTACCATCCAACCTAACACCCTACTCATGGGAGACTTTAATTACTCCTGTACAGACTGGGAATTCTAAACAGCCTCAACTCTACAGGCACGGAAATTCCTGCATTTCATAAACACTAACACCCTTGGCCAAACAGGGAATATGCCCATTAGAGGCTCCAACATACTGGACCTCATGCTCAGAAATATGGGAGAATGCTGCACACTCCACCTCCACCCCACTGCCAAATGTTTCATCCTCCCTGGAAAGGACCAACCATAAAGCTGACTCCTTCAATGTCAAAATAAACTCCATAATCCCATTAAAACCAGTAAATGTTAGGAACTATTCCTGGGCAAATGACCTTTTATTAAGTGATGGTTTCTCACAATTTAGTACCCCCCCCCCAAACCCAGACAACACAGCAGCCTATGCTGAATTGCTCTCAGAAACTTTGTATCACCATGTCAGTGGTTGCACAGAGGTAGCTGTACTTACCAGAAGTAAGCCAAGGACTAGCACCAGAAACAAACTGCCCTGGTGGCATCCCAAATTATACAATATATGTGACAAAAGGAAAAACATTAAGGCAAAAATCAGGAAGGGTAATTCCCATTGAGATAAAATCTCACTTATCAAACTAAATAGGCAACTAAGAGGGCTAATTAGGTCAAGCAAAGCCAACTTTGAGGTTAAGATAGCCTCACATGTGAAAGATAACCATAAGACCTTCTTCAGCTATGTCAGAAACCTCAAGGGCAGTGTACATTAATGTGCTAAACTGGTGGTTAATGGTGCCACATGTGGTGCCACATTCACCAAGCCTGATTATTTAGCAAATCTGTTAGCAGACAAATTAATTTCCAACTTTACCCCTTCACCCCCAACAATCCCCCCCAAAAAATATGCTCAAACATAACCCCTCCAGCTATAACTAGGGAGTATATACTGTCTGCATTCACTAAAGCCAAGAACATGGCCTCAGTAGGCCCCAATAACATCACAGGATGCCTCCTGAATAGTATAAATATGGTTTAGCAGGGCCCCTGCAGTCATTATTTAGCTACAGTCTTAAAACAGACTTTGTGCCACATGAATGGAGGACTGTCACAATCATCCCTCTTGTAAGGGCAGACCTGCAACAGATCCTGGAAAGTACAGACCATTAGTCTAACTAGTCTTTATTTGTAAAACCATGGAAAGAATTATCATGGAAATTAACAACAAGGACATAGGAGACCTCTACACACTGGATCCATCTCAGTTTGGCTTTGTTAAAGGAAGGTCATACTTACTGAATCAGTGGATTTCTTTGAAAGAGTCAGTAAGGCAATGGATGAGGAGAAAACAGTGTATACTACCTATCTAGATCTGGATAAAGCATTTGATACAATATCCTACATGGAGATTGTCAACAGACTTATAGAAGTAGGTATAAACCCCTACATAACACAATGGATAGTTAGCTGGCTCACTGATTGAACCCACGAGGTTAGAATTGGTGAGACCAGTCTCACAAAGAGGCCAGTTACCACTGGAGTCCCCTGGGGCTCTGTGCTAGGCAAACTCCTCTTTGGCATTTAATTCTCAGATGTTAAAGCCAATGTCAAAGGCCTTTGGCTAACCAAGTTCACAGCTGTATGCAAACTGAGAGTAGTCATTGAATCTCCCCCACACAAGAACACCCTTCATGAAGGTCTAACACATACAAGCATTTTGTGCCAAAGCGATGGCTTAAACCTCAATACTAACAAGTCCATCATAGTACCTATTGGGAAGTCTAGCAACCCAGGTAACTACATCATCAATAAAGCACCCCTAATAGTTGATTCACTAGTCAGGGATCTTGAGACTCATGTAGATAGTAACCTAGCTTTCATCCAAGGAAGAAAGAAAATCCTTCCCTGTTGTTCAAATTATAAGCAAGGCCATGGCATCTGGATCTAGAGAGGTCATTATATCACTGTACTCAGCCCTCATCAGACCCATTAAAAAGTATAATGTCCCCTTCAGTATATACCTGACCAGACACATGCAGCAACTGGAACATCCACAAAGGTTCCTTACAAAAAGAATACAGGGAGTAAAAACAATGCCCTACTCTGATCGCCTCAAAGCTATGTCACTTTACTCAGTATCATATAGACCCTGTGTGTAAAAATGGGAAAAAAGTGGTTGTGAATGGATGGATGGATATAGACTTCTGAGAGGTGATCTTTGCCTGGCATACAAGGCATCCCTGGACCCTGTTTTGTTGAACTTTCAGTGCATCTGCAAAACAAACAGCATCAAAACCATTAGATTAAAATACCTAAATTTTGCTTGCAGACTAAACAGGACATGTTGGAGAGACGATATGTTTTGCGGAGAATTCTCATTCTTTGGAATAGGCTCCCCAGCCGTGTGAATCAGAGTTCATCCCTATCCCTATTCAAGTGTAATTTGGACCAATGGATGGGTAATCGGACATTCACCCCTAATCTCTTATGGAAGGTATTTTCTATAATGAAAGCATGGTTGAGTACAACATTTTTCTGTCATGTTTGCAAGTTTCAACTATTTTTGTCAGATAAGAATAAAACATATCTAGCTATTTATAAATATATATATATATATATATATATATATATATATATATATATGGATCTACCTCACTTGGTCGACATTTCATATGGACGAATATTCATTTGGTCGACAGTTCATTTGATCGACAAGCATTTTAACTGGGGGGTAACTATATATATCAACTCCAGGGTTGCACAACATTGGGGAAGGGGGCAAATGCTTGTCGATCAAATGAAATGTCGACCAAATGAACTGTCAATCAAATGAAATGTCGACCAAGTCAGGTAGACCCATATATATATATATATATATATATATATATATATATATATATATATATATATAGTTTACTATCATAATCAGGAATAGCAGAATATTTTTGACTACATATATCAATTTTAGGAAGTTAGTATATAATAAATATCAAACATGATAAACATGGCGAGTGACATTCAAACTCCCTAACTTCTGGTTTTCAATGTCCATGTTTCCTTTTAGTTTTTGCAGTGGGGTAAGTCCCCCTGCACCCCCATGTGTGGGGGGATTGCACCCCTTATACCCCCTGCATATTATATATACCAACTCCAAGATTGTACTACAGTGAGGAAAGGATAAATCTCCCAGTCTGCACTGTATCACGGTCTCCATGCAGAAAGTCAACTTCATATTAGCAAATGTATACTCACATTTACTAATATAAATTCGACCAGTTTCGGTTCAATATTACAAGATGTTGAAAACAAACATACAGTGTAATACTATACAAAGATTTCAATTCCTGATTTTAATAATATACCTCTACATATATATATATATATATATATATATATATATATATATATATATATATATATATATATATATATATATATATATATATATATATATATATATATATATATATATATATATATATATATATATATATATATATATATATATATATATATATATATGTGTGTGTGTGTGTGTGTGTGTATATATATATATATATATATATATATATATATATATATATATATATATATATGTATATATAGAGAGAGAGTAGAGTGGATTACCTAAAATGATCTAAGAGATCGATGGGGAAACATCAAAATGGGCAAAAATCTAAAAAAATCTAAGTGGAAAAACATCTAAACACAAAATATTGACAAAACTGAGGTTATACTAGTGGGAAGGGGTTATGTCCTCTCCCCACTGTTGTATAATGTTGGAGTTATAATCAGGAGAGGGTGTGGGGGTACAGGTGGAAGGAAAGCCCCCTGCAAAACATCGGTTTTGAATTTAGTAAGGTTTTGTCAATATTGTGTGCTTAGATGTTTTTCAGTTCTGATTTTGATATTTTTTCTGTCAATATTTGTCCAATCTTATGCTGTTTTAGATCATTTAATATATATATATATATATATATATATATATATATATTTATATATATATGTGTGTGTGTGTGTGTGTGTGTGTGTGTGATTGTGTATGTATATATGCTGTATATGTGATGTTATTTAGTCAGACAGTTAGTTATAATACAAATAGTGTTTATAATTGGTTAATACTTCGACATCCAGATGTGCACTAAACTATCTCTTCCACACATGCAGATATGCATTAAACTATCAATAATTCAATGTGGAATCCAATGCTTCTATCAGAATAAGATAAAAGTAATACTTAACACATCTCCAGAATGAGAACATTGGTTAAATCATTTACTTATCACCCCATCTTCCTGTCCATTCAGCTCTTCCCCAAGGATTCCACAAACGGACTAGCTCTTCCTCTGTGCCTCCATATGCAACCTGGAAAAAATAAATAATGGTGGATTATTATTGCATGTACCATGGAAAACAGAGATGATGTATATAGCATTACTATAGTTCAAACTGTGGAGCACAGCCATGGCAACCAGACTAATTGGTGTGATCTATATATAATTCTCCATGTATCTGTGACACAGGATACAATATGTGTAGCGTCTGCTATTTAATTATTTGCATTATACAGTTCAGTACTACACATACTGATACTTTAATTATGAAAATAAGGGAGATGCATCTTACTAAATATGTATCTCCAAAAGACCATGAAATATCATACAGATTCCTCTCTCATAGTGTTCATTCAGAGGGAAAATGTCTGTATATTTTAAACAATTGACTTCTAAGTTAAGCAACATTATATTGAGTGATTAATTAATCAAGTAAATGGAGTACTCAAATATAATGCACAAAGCTGAAAAGTATCTCTTTGTGTGTGCTTGACACTCATGGATGAGTCAATTGCCAAATGAGTCATGTTGATTTAATTCAGCTGACCAAATGGAAATCAGGTAAGGCCTTTTAAAGACAGTTGCTCAGTCCATCCTGTACAAACTGAGAAAGACCCCCCCCCCCCATGGCTGTAACAGAGAATGTTAAACCCTGTATAAGTGCAGGTCCAGAATATCAAGTAACCTGCTTACATGAGCAGGTAGAGTTCTGTCTCTCCTCAGTAAATAGAAGCAGTTATTTTATTTAGTCATTTTTTTACCAGTCTGGTCATTATTACACTAACATTTGCACTGGTGCCAGTTTGTAAGTGTTTGTTTATTGAATGGCTTCTGTGTCATTCCACCATATGGCTTGAATTTGTAGTTTAATTTCCTAATATTTAAATTTTAGCAACTGCTAGCATGAGCCACACATAATAACAAAAGAAACAGTAAGTATAATTCAAATGTACCAGGCATGTTTCTTGAGAAGACTGCGGTGATCTGGGTACTTGACAGTTTAAAATAAAATCTCAGTGGCTGTACAGTTGATTCTCCTGATGTTCATTATCACAACTGCTTCTTTCAAGGATCATAAGTTCTATGACCATGAAGGAATAAAGTCCATGGCACTTTCTAAGATGGAATATAGACAGACAGTCAGACAGGACAAGTTGATAGCCAGATATTGGACAGATAGATAGATTATTATTTTGTCTGGAGCTGCATCCCTTGTCTGCTTTTCTTTTTAATTCTTTTAAATAATAGTGTTAATCTTCTTTGAGGGATTGAAAGTAGGGGGTTGTGCGAGTTGCCAGCACTCCCCTCCCCCTCCCTTACAGACATATATATATAAAAAAAAAAAGCAGACAAGGTACAGCTCTTTTCAAGCTGATTGGATGTTGCTTGAAAACTATCTCTCCTCTAATCTCTGTGCCTGTCAGAGTAATGCAGCAGCTGTCAAACTGCACTATCAGTTTAGCATTCTAACAACTACAGAGATTCAATAGTGGTATGTAGTGTTCTCCACTGTGACCCTCCACCCTCATTAAAACTCAGTACAAGATCACAGAACCCATTTGGGCAGCTAGTACACACAAGATTGTCTTTCTTATTCATACCTTGATGGACCTGCCAAATATACTGCCTCACACTTCTATGTCTAAGGATTCATCAGACCAAACATTTGCAGAGGTGGCTGCACGATCTACTTAAATCTGACCTTCCGTACAGTAAGTGATGCAGTGGTATTTGTGGAAAGACGTTTGTTCAAATCACACAGTTTATAAATGGTAAGTATAAATATTAAGTAGCCAAAAGTCTATTTTTCTTTCATAGGACTGAATTTGTTGATCTTATGACAACTGATTTCAGATTTTATAATTAGAAGAAATAGTTATCAGGTTTGAATTTTATCTTTCTCTCTACTTAATTTGTGTAAATGGCTAAATAGGTAACAGGATCCTAACAGCAAGGCACTACAGTGAATGGTGAATAAGAAAAAAAAAAACATTCCATGAAACTGAGTTTTATCATCAGCCTTTTTTATGCACCGGCTTTTAAGTTTTCGTTATGAGACAAAATTTTTCTTTCTGCAAAAGTATCTTCAGCTTCCCTGGATTTGTGCCACATTACTGGAAGATTTTAGCAGAATTTATTCATGTCTTACTATGTTTTATCCATGAACACACACAATCCATTGCATTCGCAAAGTTCAAGATAGCAAGAGATGTTGAACTACACCTATAGAAAAGTGGAAATTATCCAGGCTGGTTTTATGCTTTGTTAAAGAATGACTAAATGACTAAAGAAATTAATGGTGTCTTTGTTTACTCTAGCAACCAAACATGAATTCAGGCAGATGTATGGAACTACAAATGAAAACTCGGAAGTATATGTTCTGTCCTAAATAACACTGACAGAAAGGGCATGCTTTCAAACGCTCTAGCTCATGTAATGGATTTCACATCTATGTAGTACTTGTAAGTGGAGAACAGAATACAGACTGTACACTGTTGACCATAAGTGGAGAACAGAATACAGACTGCACACTGTCGACTGTAAGTGGAGAAGAGAATACAGACTGTCTTCTTCTTCTTTTGCCCAGTTAGGGGTCGCCACAGCAGATCACCTGTCTGCTCATGATTGGCAGTGGAGTTTTACAATGTTGAGTTGCCAGTCCGGCACCCAACCTTCCATGGAAGGCACACACACACACACTCACGCCAGTTTAGAGTATCCAATCCACCTACAGCATGTCTTTGGGATGTGGGAGGAAACTGGCGCACCTAAAGGAAACCCATGTGACCACAGAGAGAACATGCAGACTCTGTACAGAAGGCACCCCAGCCGAGGATCGAACCGGAGAACCTCTTGCTGTGAGGTGGCAATGCTAACCACTGCACCACCGTGGCCACCCAGAATGGAATACAGACTGTACACTGCTGAATTTTTTGTGCTTGTGGTTCAAAGAAGAAGCAAAACAGGTTACAATAAGTGGTTAGCAAATTTTTAAATGTTTGGTATGGGTGATGGCATAGCGTTAAATGGCTTTGGGTCAGCTCAACGACTGCATACACGGTTTACCTTTTTGTATAACAGCAATGTGTGTATAAACTTTTTACTGGGTTGTGCTTCTCTGTTCATTTTGACACCTTCTGGTGGTTTTTTAGTGTACTACGCATGTATTGAACATCTATGTGGTGACTTGTGCATACTATACCTAGGTAGAATGTAGTTTATGCTACTTTTTTTTTGGGGGGACTAAAGAGTGCACAAGAATTCTACTGTTTATGTAAGTCTGTTAAGAGTTTGTTTTTAAAGATTTTCTTTTTTTTCAGTGTTTGGAGAGTGTAGACATTTGTCTTTTATCCTGTTGCCGGTCCAGTTAGTTTTCTACATTTAGCAGGGCAGACAATATGGCAACTGCAGTTTTTGTTTATAATAACTATCGCCGCTTGGACTTATTGGGTGGGTGATGCCAGATTTACATTAAACACACTGACTGCTTTGTTCAGTTAGCATACATGTTTTAGATTATTAATGAGCTTGTATTTTATAACTGTGTTTAGCTCTGAGAATGATGCACCTTAGGGATAAAGAGAAATCCTTTTTCATTTCTTCCTTTTTTTTTTTTTTGCTAAATTGGCCAAAAATGGAAATCATACTCACGGACACTTGCCAAATTAACAAATCTTGTGTTAGAAATACACTACTGAAGATGCTTCCTGTTATAAGAAAACATATTTTTCAATAAAGTGATAGTGAAAAAAATGTTTATGAAATGCCTTAATTACTTTCTCAGTACATTTTATATCAGTTTAAACATTTAAACTTAGGCATGAGCTTGTTATAGCCTCATTCTTCATTTTGATCTGTAAAATTAGGATCATGACATTTTCTTGACATTTTATTTGATACATTCTGATGTTTGTCAGTCCTTGTTGTCTCTACATGGGTTTTTAGTGTAAATGTACCTAGATACATACTGGAACACACTTTAGAAGTAAATTATATTCAATGAACTGGTGGACCAATAAAATGAAAGCTTTGTCCAGCGGTATAATTAAATGTACAAGGACTATGTTGCAGATGTCTCTAAATGTGACTGATTATAGTACCTCAACACACATGAACATGTAAATAAAATTACATGCAAATATTCATCCAGACATGCTTTGTGCCAAGAGTATGGAAAACATCCCTAGTTAGCATACTAATAAAATGTGAAGTAGAAATATTCATTTTCTGTGACATTTTGCTTTTTTTCTTTTCACACAATTGTTGCAACTGACAACAGCAGGAAAGGAGCTGATATAATCATGCAACAGGAAAACAGCTTTTACAGCTGTTGCCAGTCCCTAGGACTTTACAGATTAATTAGTTTTACAAGACATTTTCCCATTAATCCTGTTCGTGTTTCCTGCCTTGAGCATTTGTAACCAAGCACGTGCATCACTTTCCTCCCCACTGAGAGACGTGATTAGATTTCATTCCTTCATTCCTTTGTTCCTTTCAAATACTCACTGGTTCCTGTAGATCCAGGGTGAATACCTGAAGCCTGGTCACCTGGGTCATAGTCAGAGATTCTGCTAAGTAAGTAATCCCAGATATATATATATATATATATATATATATATATATATATATATATATATATATATATATATATATATGTATGTATGTATATATAGGTTCATAGGTAAATAGGTAGGTACTAGGCTATCTGCCTGAGGGCATTTATAAGCCTAGCCAGAGTGTGTTGGCTTTCGCCGCCCCATTGATTAATTAACTGAACCTCTGACAAGCAGGGCCAATGAAGTGATCCCAGGGGTGTATTTTCTGTTACCCATTCACTCGTCAAGGCTTCTCTTAAAGAGTGCTAGTGAGGGGCTCTGCCTAATGTAATTAGGAATTTTGTTCCAAAGCATGGGGAGTCTCTGTGACAGGAATATAAAAATAAACAGCCTCTGCAAGGCTCGAACCCAGGAGTCTGCATATATATATATATATATATATATATATATATATATATATACTTAAATAAAAAAATTAAAAACTTCTTTCACCCTGGGGAAAAGAACTGAGCTGAATCATTTAGCACTTTCATTCTTTATTAGTGTCAAGAACTTCTTCAGAAAAAAACTGTAATGAGTGAGTACATAGTGTGTGGACCACTAAATATAGTAAAGCAGTCAGGATCCATCACATTACGCATGCACTCAGGTCACTCCGCAACAAGTACAAATATGACTCTGTCATTGTCCATGTTGGTGTGAATGACCTGAGATGTACCTCCCTAGACTACATGAAAAGAGACATGGAGGAGCACTCCGATCTTGTAGCCCAGGCAGGTATGACCCTAGCCCTGAGTAGCATCCTGCCATCACCTAGAATGATACCACAGTACACGGACAAAATGACTGACTTCAACAATTGGCTAAGCTTCTGGTGTCATTCTAAGGGGATCCAGTATCTATCTGCCTGGGATGACATCATCGACAGACCACGATGCTTTGCCAGAGATGGCCTGTACCTGTAGCCCTTGGGATTCCGGATACTGGCTAAGGCTCTTTGCCACCCCTATAGTGCCTTTTTTAGGCAAGTTTCAAATGACAAATTCACCACCATAACAGGTACAAACAAGCAAAAACTGAGGGTAATGCTGCTCAATGCTAGAAGTCTAAACCTCAAAATGCATTCACTCGAGGTACTCCTTAAAATGGAGAACATTGACATCTGTGCAGTGACAGAGACCTGGTTCGAAGCTCCAGAGAGCACAACTGCATTACCAGGCTATAATTTATACCACACCTTTCGGCCATCTAACCAGGACTGAAACACTAAAGGTGGAGGCGTGTCCATATTCATTATGGGTATTCACACCTCCAGGCTAGTTGCTCAGCATAATGCATCTGAGATTATCTAAATGCAACTAACTCTGGGCAAGACCACAATCTAAATTGTAACTTGCTACAGATCCCCCACCATGCCCCAGGATTCCCACTCCTCATTTCTTGATACACTGAAAAATATTAGGGTACAACCCAACACCCTAATAATGGGTGATTTCAACTACCCCACCATTAACTGGGAAAACTACTCATGTACCAACTCTTTTGCTCAACGTTTTCTGGAATTCATAAATTCCAACAACTTATCCACACCCCACCAATATCCTAGACCTGGTCATTACCAACATGGGCGACCGGTATTCCACACCAGAGGTCAATTCCTCATTGGTCAGATCCGACCACAAGCTAATCAGCCTAGACATCCACACCCCCCCAATTAGGGAAATCACCGTAAAAAAATTCTCCAAAGCCAACTTCATCCTTCTTAAGACAGAAGTGGCAAACTTCACAACACCCATGCAGATGGACAATAGAGGTACGACTGCTGAATCCTACACAAATGCACTTTATAAGCACTTACACGAGTGCATGGATTGTGCTATCCCTAACAGAACCAAGATGCTATCCTCCAAAAAAAAAAGGAAGCCAATATTCTGGTCCCATGCCATAAACAAACTCTACAACAGAAGAAAGAAACTGTTGCAAAAAAGAGTAAAATCCAATGACTGGAAGAACTCCCTGGTCAGCCTCAGTAAGAAGTGGAGATTCCTCATAAAATCCTCCAAAGCTATTTATGAAAACAACATTGCAACTGATTCTAAAGACAACCACAAAACATTCTATAGCTATGTCAAGAATCTCAATGGCAACACTCAGATCTGCTCTGAGTTACAGCACAATGGCACTAGATATACAGAACCAACTGATATTGCCAACATCCTGGCAGATAAGTTCAGTACTAACTTTACCCCCCGCTCACCCCCTAAAGGGCCCATCTCTATACCGGAAGAATGCAAAGTTCCTGTAATCACGGCTGCACAGGTAAAAACCACACTCTCCAAAGCCAAGAACACAGCATCCATGGGACCTAACAACATCCCAGGCTGCATTCTACATGAACTACAGAATGAACTGGCACCCCACCTAAGCACCATGTTCAATCATAGCCTCACCTCAGGCTTTGTGCCCACTGAATGGCACACAGCGACGGTTATCCCACTCCACAAAGGGGGAGCCACTATGAACCCCGGAAACTACCGCCCCATTAGCCTAATGAGCCTGGTCTGCAAGACCATGGAACATATCATCATGGAACTTATAAACAAAGACATTAGTAATCTCCAAACTCTGGACCCCACCCAGTTCAGGTTTGTAAAAGGCAGATCATGTCTCCTAAACCTGATTGACTTCTTTGAAGCAGTCATCAAAGCCGTAGACAAGGGTAAGGTGGTTCACACAGCCTATCTAGATCTCTCCAAGGCTTTTGACACCATCCACCACTCTGGAATTATAGATAAACTCACTAAACTTGGTATAAATCCCTATGTCACAAGATGGGTTGCCAACTGGCTCACTGACAGAACCCACACTGTGAAAGTAGCAGACTCCAAATCCAACTTCAGACCAGTGACAAGTGGAGTACCACAGAGTACAGTCCTGGGTCCTCTCCTGTTTGGTATCTACTTTTCTGAAGTACATGCTAACACAGGAAAGTCTTTGGCTAATGAAGTTCGCAGATGACTGCAAACTAGGAGCCACAATTGAAACTCCTAATGATGTGGACATCCTACAAAAGGGCCTCACTGAGATAGATGCCTGGTGTCAAAGCCATGGCCTCAAGCTCAATGCCAAAAAGTGCATTGTCATCCTCTTTGGTAAAAACTCTGTACCCATGAGCTTCCACATAGGTGGTAGTCTACTTAACACCATAAGTGTGAGAAGAGACCTTGGGACGCAGGTGGACAGTAGTCTTTTCTTTGATAATCACATCGCCACAGTAGTCAGGAAATCCTTCTATGTGACATGCCTCATCACAAAAGGTTTCTCATCCAGGAAAAAAGAGGTCATTGTTCTCCTCAACTCATCACTCATTAGACCCATTATAGAGTACAATGCCCCTTTTGGTATGTACCTCACAAGACATCTACAACAACTGGAAAGGCAGCAGAAATACCTCACAAAGAAGATTACTGTACTCAAACATATGCCCTACGCAGACCGTCTCAAAAAACTCCTGCTTTACTCCATCGCATATCACCTACTCAGAGGTGATCTCTGCCTAACATGCAAAGCTATGTCAAACCCACAGCTGTTGGACATGCTCCACTTAAAGAAATCAAAATCCCTCCAAGCTAAATGCTCTAGGGACCTAAACCTTGTCATCACAATAAAAAGAACATGCTGGAGGGATAGATTCCTGTCCCACAGACTTCCCATACTCTGGAACAAGCTACATGTCTATATCAAACAAAGCTCCTCATTAGCACTCTTCAAGAAAAATCTTGATGATTGGATGGGAAATAGGAAATTCACCACGGGTATCACCTCTGTGGCTCTGCTCAACAGGGGCACATGAAAATAATTTTCTTGGGTGGCAAAAGCCAGGGTACCTTTTTGGCTAGGCTTGTATAGGCCCTAGGGCAGACAGCCTAGTACCTTCCTATGAACCATTAAACCTATAAATACAGGCAATAAATTCAATGGTTAAGTAAAATATTAAAGCAAATATTTTCTGCAACCCATGGTTAAAGCAATAAAATTGTATTAAAAAATGGTTCGTGCTAACAAACAAAGCATGGTGGAATTTAGCATACACAAGTTACTAGGACTGAAAAGGAAGTGGCTATTCAGGGGTTACCTGAGGCTGCGTAGTGACTTTTAATTTTTAGAATGTTATTCAAACCTGTGATTAAGTCAGCACCCAGAGAAAACTGTCATATAAGTTCATGTAGTGTTGCTGAAGTTCAATAAAAACTGTAACAGAAGGAACTGGTGGCAACATAAACTAAATTCACAACAACAAAAAAAAAATATTCAAAAATTATTGCTCAGTGTATTGTAATGTGGCTAGAAATTATCTGGCTGGTGAAAACAAAGTAGAGGCAAAAGCAATGTTAGTCCAGAGTTTAAAATAAAATAAAATAAAATAAAAAAAATAAGGGAAAGGTAGCCCTTACATAGCATTGAATTAAAAAGACATTAAGAATCAGTGTGTATACATTCATATGTTAACGACAATGTACCTGATCTGCTGGGGAACATTACTTGTGCTAAAAGCAATAATTCTGAAAACTAAAATGGAAAAGAAACTGTTGAATGCTAAAAAGACACACTTAATCTTCTGGTGTATCAGGAACAAATCACCATAGTAAAATGCAGATTCTAAATACAACTAGAATGCTGTGATTATAAAAAAAAATGCTTCCTGGATCAAGTGGCTATAGGCAAAAACCTGACATGAATTTGTTAAGAACTAATGAAAGGTGGAAAACAGATCAGGTCAGAAGACAGGTAAATTTGTAAGTGGCTGTTCAGGGGTTACATGAGCCAATACAGTGCACATTTAATGTTCAAAGTTTCATTCAAACCAGGGTAAAAGTCTGTTCCAAGGAAAAGCTGCCATTTAAGTTCTCATACCTCAAGTAGAGTGTCAGTATCCCCCCCAAAAGTATCTACCTTTTCAATTCCAAAAACCTAAATTTTTGGAATTGGTGGCAAACCAACAACAAGGATTTAAGAATGCTATTGGTAAACACAATTTGTTTTTTTAAATATAAGGTTATTATGCCTATAATAGAGTCATGTACTGGATTGTATATTTGTGTAATAAGGCTTACTAGGTAAACCTACAAAAAATATAAAATCTAAGTGCAGGAACATGTAAATGAGACTAATAAGAAGAAATATGTGAGAACATTGTTCATAGGTTCATAGGTTCATAGGTGTGTACTAGGCTAATGCACCTGGAGCCTTTACAAGCCTAGCTCATAGGATTACCCTGGCATCGTGCCACCCAACCTTAGTTCCCAGTGCCTCTGTCAAGTAGAGCCACTGGAGTGATCCCCGGGGTGAATTTTGTATTTCCCATCCACTCATCAAGATTTCTCTTGAAGAAGGCCAGTGAGGTGCTCTGTTTGACATGTATGGGAAGTCTTTTCCATAGCATGAGCAGTCTCTGGGTTATGAACCTGTCCCTCCAGCTTGTTCTGTTGATTGTGATAATGAGGTTGAGGTCTCTGGAGCATGTGGTGTGGAGGGATTCGGATTTCTTTAGATGTAGAATTTCTAAAAGAGCTGGGTCAGACATGACTTTGTAAGTCAAGCAGAGATCGACTCTAAGTAGATGATATGAGACAGAGAATAGTTGTAGTTTTTTGAATCTGTCCATATAGGGTATGTTTAAGGCCTAGGATCCTCTTTGTGAGTTACTTTTGCGGCCTCTTCAGTTGTTGCAGGTGTCTAGTGAGGTACATGCCAAATGGGGCATTGTAATCGATGATTGACCTAATGAGGGAAGAGTAGAGGAAGACAATGACCTCTTTCTTCCTGGATGCAAAACTGTTAGTAATGAAGATGTGCAACATAGAAGGACTTTCTGACCACAGTGGAAATGTGGTGGCCAAAAGAGAGGTTGCTGTCAACCTGTGTTCCCTGATCTCTTATAACGCCTTCTGTGTTCAGTGGACTACCATCAATGTGGTAATTCATGGGAACCAGGTTTTTCCCAAAGGGGATAATGACACATTTTTTTGGCATTGTTCTTAAGGCCATGGTTCTCACACCAGTTGTTGGTCTCAGTGAGGCCTTTCTGTAGGATGTCAACATCACTTGGGGAGTTAATAATAGCTCCTAACTTGCTATTGTCTGCGAACTTTGTCAGCCAGAGTCCATTCATGTTGGCCTGAACTTCAGAGAAGATACCAAACAGGAGAGTACCCAGAACCGAACCCTGTGGGAGTCCACTCGTGACTGGTTGTCAGTCTGACTTGGAGTCAACTACTTTCACACTGTGGGTTCTATCTGTGAGCCAGTTTGCAACCCATCTAGTGATATAGGGGTTGATGCCTAGCTTAGTGAGTTTTTCTATGATTCCTGAGTGGGGAATGGTATCAAAGGCCTTGGCCAGAACAAGGTAGGCTGTATGAACCACCTTGCCATCATCTATAGCTCTGGTGACTGATTCAAAGAAGTTGACCAGGTTGAGCAGGCATGATCTACCCTTCACAAAACCAAACTGCGTGGGATCCAGAGTTTGGATATGCCCTATATCCTTGTTTATTAGGTCCATAATGAGGCATTCCATAGCTTTGCATATCAGACTCATCAGGCTAATGGGACGATAGTTCCCAGGGTCTGTAGTCGCTCCTCCTTTGTGGAGAGGGATGACTGTAGCAGTGCTCCATTCGATAGGGACAAACCCTGAGGTGAGGCTGTGATTGAACAGGGCACACAGGTGAGGTGTCAGTTCACTCTATAGTTTGTGGCTGAACTCTTGCACAACAAACCTTGCAGTGCTTTAAATGTAACTAAAATGTATGTTTTATAGGATGTAACATTAACTGAAAGACAAAAACACTCCAAGAAACACTAACCTTGGGATTCATGAAGCTTACACCAGATGCAGGCATAGCATCAGCGAACTAATGCCAAATATGGCCACCAAGCGATTCAGGCACGAGCTGTTTCCACGTGCACTACCAGCATACCCAGCGCATGTATGCTAATTACCCCATGCGCAGCAGTGTGTAATGCAAATGAAGGTATATAGTGATTCATGAAGTGGTGCAGGCATAGCATAAGCATGCAGAAATGTAAACCAAAATTAACGTTTTACATTTTTCAAACATAAAATCAGAGCCATGAAAGTGGACCAAACTTATGTATTATAATGTTAATAAATGCCAATGGCTAAATATATAGCCAATGGCATAAAAAACATGCACAACACATACAAAATAACATTTAATGTCATGGCCACACTAACGCAAAGTAAAATCGCAGTGCATCAGTGCACAAACGGGATCACAATAAAAATATATTTATATGTCATAAAACTGCAATGTAACACATTACATGAATTCCCCATAATAGTCAATGGCACACATGCTACACCACAACCATGGCGCAAGGGTTGCTAAGGGTCTGTAACAGTGTTCGGCGCAGTAACTAGGAATTAGTAGTCAATGTCATGCAAAGTAGTCAAGTAATACTGAATCGCAAATTCCCCACCGACGTAAGGATGTACCTCACAGTGTAGCGGAACAACAACGAGGTGTGACCTGGAGATAAACATGACATCAAGAGAGGGGTGTGCCACCTTAGCTGTAAGCACATTGGAGCATTGCTAATCTGGGTTGCCTGTTGCTAAGCAAAGCCGCAGGATAGGTTTGTGGAAGTAGCCATAGCTTTGCTTAGCTGAGAGCACAGAAGGTGACCAAAAGTGCATGTGTACGTGGATGAAAACGCGCTTGAAACCCGGTAAAAAGCTGAGCACGGCACGCACCACAGCTGAAACAGGAAGGATACAGGATGACAATAAGGAAATGTTGCAGCATGGTAATTGGAGTACAAATGAGTAATTAACACCTAGGAACTCACAGTGAGCCATTGACGACAGCTAACAAGGCTGCTAGCAGCTACCTGCAGAACAGGAAAGGGGAGGTGCCGTACTGCAAAGAAAAGAGAGCTGTCACAGCAGAACAAAGCAAACCTGCAGTAGATCAGCTACATAACACATTTCACAACACAATCCTGGGTTGGGAAAGTACAAAACAAGAAAGCAGGCATCTGGATGCATGTCTGACAATCAGAGGGGAATCGGGTTGAAAAGTGAAGTAAAGGGCAATAGATGAATCATGGCAGCCAAGTGTAATTCAACACCAAAGGCCCCAAAATAGCAGTACCTGCTGTAAAACCCATAATTAAGATACCCTGCAGCTGGAATTGCACATACACACCCAAGCATACCAGTAGCATCCATTGCACAATAGTATAAAGTGTGAAAGCTCCTCACACACACTTGTGTATTCCCAGACACTCTGCACTATTGGTGTATACAGATGGGGAACTTTTAATATGTACATGTTAGGGGCTGCCATAGCTTTGATTCTCCAGCATGTGCTGGAGACTAACGGTGGTGTGGAGGATGATGCTGACAACCATCTCAGGCACTGGAGGAGAAGAGTGTTCAGACCCAGGGAAACCTGGCAGGGGCTACATGATCTGGAGATAGTAGAGCTTTACAGGGTGAACAGAGACACCATACAGCAACTTTTTGAGCTGTGCCGGCCACACCTCAGATCCAGAAATAACAGAGGGGAACCCATCCCAGTGGACACGAAGGTATATGTAAGCTTGAAAATGCTAGCCACAGGTACCTTTCAAAGGCCAACAGGGGATATCATGGGTATCTCACAGGCATCAGCATCCAGGGTACTCCACCAGTTCCTGGATGCCATGTTACCACATGCCAATGAGCACATATACTTCCCCTGAATGCAGGAGGAGTTGGCCAGCAATATGCGTCTCTTCTACCATGTGGCAGACTACCCGGAGGTACTGGGTGCAATAGACTGCATGCACATGCACATCAAGTCACCACCCGGTAAGCAGGGTAGGCGCTACATAAACCGCAAGGGATACCCCTCCATCAACTGTCAGGTCGTGTGCAATGCCCAGGGCATTATCATGGATGTGTGTGCTGGCAACTCTGGAAGCTATCACAACTCCCACATCTGGCATGCCTCAGGCAGGGGGGACATCCCATATGGCCACCTGATGGGGGATGCTGGCTATGCATTGGAACCGTGGATGATGACTCCCATCAGAAATGCACAAACACCCATGCAAGAACATCATAATAAGGCACACGCACAAACCAGAATCATCATAGAGTGTGTGTTTGGGATATTAAAGTCATGGTTCCGTTGCTTGAACATATCTGGTGGAGTCTTGCAGTACTCTCCAGGCACGTGTGCCCACATCTTCATAGTATGTGCCATGCTACACTATATGACCCTGCGGAAACAGCTGCAGCAGGGACAGAATGGTGAAGGCCCTCACAACCCACCACCATTGCCAAGGGCCCCACAGGCACAGAGGGACTCAGACCATGAACACCCAGTGCTAGCCCCAGTAGGCAGATGAAGGTGTGCCTAGTATGCCCATGCCTTGGCAAAGAGGGAACATATAGCACACACACTGACAGTGTAGGCACCTATGGACTGACACCCTTCTCCACCTGCACACACAGTAAACATGGATGGCACACACGACCACCTGTAAATTGTCATGTATAGGTGGTCTACTGTGTGCATCCTACATAGGCAGCCCTCAACTATTGTACACACAACTGCCATTGGCACAAGATAAGTCAATACCTGAACAGTAAATTAAGCTATCAGCATGTGTCAATACTGCATGTATAGGTTCATAGGTACATAGGTAGGTACATGCCTAACTGCCCAAGGCCATTCATAAGCCTAGCCAAAATGTGTCTGCTGTCGCCACACCATTGATTAACCAACTATCCCTCTGTGGAGCAGGGCCAATTGCTGGATCCCTGGGGTGTATCCACTGTTCCCCACCCACTCTGCAAGGATTCCCTGGAGTGTTATTGAGGGGATCTGTATAATGTAATCAGGGATGTTCTTCCAAAGCATGGGGAGTACCCGGGAAAGGAATCTGTCACTCCAGCATCTTCCAGTTATGGTTGTGGCAAGGTGTAACTCATTACAGTGTGTAGCTCACTGTGATATGGATTCTCATAGGTGGAGCATATCCATTAAGCCTGATTTGGACATGGCTTTATTGGCCAGCAAATATCATCTCTGAGGAAACAACATGCCACTGAGCAATGCAAGAGTTTATGTAGTCTGGCAGCATAGGACACATGTCTGAGGGCATTATCCCTCTTGGCGAGGTACGTTCGTGGCCCTTCCAGCTGTTGGATGTGTCTTCTGAGGTACATCCAAAATGTGTTATCATACTCAATGATGGGATTGATGAGTGATGAGTAAAAGGGCACAATAACCTCAGTCTGTTTAGATGCGAACCCTTAAGTAATCAGATGGCCTACATAGACGCATGTCCTACCTACTTCGCAGATATGATCGTCAAATTTGAGACCACTATCTAATGTAGACCCCACATACCCATTACGTCATCAGAATTATAGTGTTTGCCACTCATGTGTTAATATGTGTGTGTGTAGTTTCCCAAAATGGAATGACCATGCGGTATGTGGCCTTTAGGTGGAGGCCATGACTTTGACACCCTGTGTTGGTCTATGTGAGGCCCCTTGAAGGACGTCTGAGACCGCTAGAATGTCAGCTATGGCTCCGAGTCTGCAGTAATTGCCAAACACGGTCTGCTGTAGTCCACCTGTGTTAGCCGGTACCTCTGAGAAGTATATGGCAAACAGTAGGGGTCCCAGGACTGAGTCCTGTGGGGCACCAGTTGTGACTGGTCAAGAGTTGGACCTGGAGGCTGCTAGGCTTACCATGTGGGTTCTGTGTGTAAGCCTGTTGTCAAAGCAACCTGTGATGTATGGGTGTATGTACTGGCTGGTGAGTGTAGAAATAATACCTGAGTGGGGAATGGTGTCCAGGTAGTATGTGTGAACTACCACACCCCACACCGAAAATCTAGGTGACCGTAAGATGTCAGACAGGTTCAGTAGGCATGGCCTGCACTCAATGAAGCTGACCTGGGTTGGGTCAAGTGTCGAGAGGTTACCATTGTCTATGTTAATGAGTGCCATGAGGATGTGCTCCATAGCTGTGCAGATCAGGCTACTCAGGCTTATGGGGTGGTAGTTACCATGGTCGGTTGTGTCACTACCTTGGTGGAGTGGAATAGCTGTTGCCATGTGCCAGTGAATGGCCATGTAGCCTGTGTAGAGGCTGATGTTGAATTGCTATATTAGGCAGGGGACACTTTGTCCTGTAGTGTCTGCAGGATGCAGTCTGGGACACCATCTGCCTCCACTGATGCTCTGTCATGCCATTTGAAAAGGCCATTGCCACCTGTATGTCTCAGATGTCTGGGATACTGTACATTTTGGGTATTGTTGTGGCCCTGTAGGGGGTGAAGCTTGCTCTGAATGTATCATCAAGTGTGTTGGTGATATCAGTAGGGTCAGTATATTCAGTGCAATATTGCACCAGCACAGTGCAAATCTGTGTGTTACTGCTTAGATCCTTCACATAGCCAAAGAAGCCTCTGTGGTCATATTCTGAATCCATGCCTATTTACTCATGTCAGCCTTGGATGATTACATGAGTAACATAAGTATCTTGCTAATACTGGTCATGGATGTCTGCATGTCTTGGGATTTGCTGTTGTTCTGGACTACTGTCCTACTTTTGTTGTATAGCCTGTATAATGCAGGTGTCAACAGACTGGTGTCCTTGTGTAGGAGTATCAAGTCCTGGTTTACCACTGATGGCATGACCTATACATCTTTGTAGGTGCTTATAGAGTGCATTTGTAATTCTGTCTGTATCTTGAGCAGTGTCATCACTGAGCGTGGGGGCTGTGAACCCTCCCACCTCTGTCATTAGTACTGTGAATTTAGCTGTAGGAAAAGTATTCACTGTGTTCCTTGGGTGGGGGAGATGGTTGGGAGTGGAAATCATCAGTGAATTCCCAACGGTTCTTGGAATTCATAAATTCCAATGCCCTGGATCAACTAATCCATTGTCCCACCAGGGGCTCCAATATCCTAGACCTGGTCATTACCAACATGGGAGATAGATGCTCCACACCAGTGGTCACCCCCTCATTTGTCAGGTCTGACCATAAGAAAATCACCCTTGACATCCATATCCCACCCCCACCCCCCAGTAAGGAAATCTCCTTAAAAAACTTCTTCAAAGCCAACTTCATGCTACTGAAGTCAGAAGTGACAAACTTCACAACACCCACGCAGACGGGCTCTGGAAGTTTGACTGCAGAATCCTACACTAAGACACTGTACGAGCACATCCCCTCGTGCATGGATCGTGCCATCCCAAATAGAACCAAGATGCTCTTCTCCAAAAAAAGGAAGCCAATCTGGTGATCCCCTGCTATAAACAAACTATACAACAAAAGGAAGAAACTGTTGCAGAAAAGAGGAAAACCCTAGGATGCAAAAAAACTCCCTCACCAGCCTCAGTAAGAAGCTGGGATCCCTCATAAAATCCGCAAAAGCTAGTTATGAAAATAAAATTGCCAAAGATTCCAAAGATAACCACAAGGCATTCTATAGTTAAGTCAAGAATCTAAATGGCAATGCTCAGATCTGCTCTGAGCTACAACAGAATTTCATTAAATATACTGATCCTAAGGATATTGCCAATATCCTGGCAGATCGATTTAGTGCCAACTTCACCACCCTCTCACCCCCTAAAGGGCCCATCTCAATACCAAAAGATTACCAAATTCCGATAATCACAGCCACACATGTAGAAACAGCACTCTCCAAAGCTAAAAATACAGCATCCATGGGACCAGATGACATCCCAGGCCGTGTACTACATGAACTACAAAATGAACTGGCACCCCACCTAAGTGTCATGTTTAATCACAGCCTCACATCAGGCTTCGTGCCCACTGAGTGGCGCACAGCTACAGTTATCCCCCTCCACAAGGGAGGATCTGCCTTGGATCCCAGGAACTACCGTCCCATCAGTCTGACAAGCCTGATCTGCAAGGGCATGGAACGCATTATCATGGAACTTATAAACAAAGACATTGGCAACCTTCAAACACTGGACCCCACCCAGTTTGGGTTTGTGAAGGGCCGATCTTGTCTTCTGAATCTGATTGACTTCTTCGAATCGGTCTCCAGAGCTGTGGACGAGGGTAAGGTGGTCCACACAGCCTATCTGGACCTCGCCAAGGCCTTCAACACCATTCACCACTCTGGAATCATAGATAAACTTACTAGGCTGAGCATAAATCCCTACATCACTCGATGGGTTGCCAAATGGCTTACTGACAGAACCCAGACTGTAAAAGTAGCCGACTCCAAATCCAGCTCCAGACAAGTGACAAGTGGAGTACCTCAGGGTTCAGTTCTGGGACCACTCTTGTTTGGCATCTACTTCTCTGAAGTACAGGCCAACACTATGGGACTCTTGCTAGCAAAGTTTGCAGATGACTGCAAACTGGGAGCCATTATTGAATCCCCAAATGATGTGGATATTCTACAAAAGGGCCTTACAGAAACAGATGCCTGGTGCCAGAGCCATGGGCTCAAGCTTAATGCCAGGAATTGTATAGTTATCCCCTTTGGAAAAAAAACATGTACTCATGAATTACCACATAGGTGGCAGGACATTAAACATCAAAAGTGTGATGAGAGACTTAGGGACACAAGTGGACAGTGGTCTCACTTTCAATAACCACATCGCCACAACAGTCAGGAAATCCTTCTATGTGGCACACCTCATCACTAAGGGCTTTTCATCCAGAAAAAAAGGAGGTTATTGTCCCACTGTACTCATCCCTCATTAGACCCATTATAGAATACAATGCCCCATTTGGTATGTACCTCACAAGACATCTGCAACAGCTGGAAAGGCCACAGAAATACCTCACTAAAAGAATCACAGGCCTAAAGCAGATGTCATATGCTGACCATCTAAAAAACCTCCAGCTATACTCTGTGGCATATCGTCTACTCAGTGGTGATCTCTGCTTAACATACAAGGCCATGTCAAACCCTGAGCTGTTGGACATGCTCCACTTAAAGAAATCCAAATCCCTCAGAGCCACATGCTCCAGGGATCTAAACCTTATCATCACAATGAACAAAACATGCTGGAGGGATAGGTTCCTGACCCAGAGACTCCCCATACTCTGGAATAGATTGCCTATACATGTCAAGCAGAGCGCCTCATTGGCCCTCTTCAGAAGGAACCTTGATGATTGGATGGGAAATAGGAAATTCACCCCGGGGATCATGTCAGTTGCCCTGCTAGACAGGGGCCCAGAGAAGTAAATATTGTGGGAAGAAATTTCCAGGGAATTGTTATGGTTAGGCTTGCATAGGCCTTAGGGCCGATAGCCTAGTACCGACCTAAGAACCTAATAACCTAAGTTCATGGTCAGATCTAAACAGTGACCAGTTTACCTCTGCTGTAGTGCACCTATTGCCCATGTCAGTGATTACCACTTCTAGTATGTTTTCAACTCTGGTTAGTCTGTCTACCAACTGATACAGGCCATATGAGGTGATAAATCCCAGGAAGTGCTGGGTCTGGAAGTGAATATCTGAGTAGGTTATCCAGTTAAGTGTAGGATAGCCGACATTGACCAATAAAAAGGTGTCTGGTAGGACTATCATGTTTGCCATTGTCACCAGATAGTTGTAGTGGTGCTCCCAGGTCATGCAGGGTTATCTGTAGCAGCTCACAGTTTGCATTGCAGTTGTGACCAATGTTAGCTGCACATGGATGATCACAGAGGTATCATGCTGCCCCAGTAATGTGGAGGTGTAGGTATCCCCAATGAATATGGATATACCCCCTCCATGTCTGTGGCAGTCCATGTTCAGTGGCTAAAATGTGTGTTATGGGTTGTAGTCTGGTAGTGCCGGTGTGCTTACAGGCACCTTATACAGGTCCCAGTCACAGAACAGATGTAGATGTTGTCCATACTGAGGGGTGCTATGAGTGCGTGCATGTTTTGAGTACTACCCCTGGTGTTGAGTAGCCTAACTCTCATTGATTCTGCTATTGTGCAGGTCATGGAGGTGAGATTCACCCCTGAGACCTGCCTAAAAACGGCACCATGGGGGTGCTGATAGCCTTGCCCAGCATTCCAAAGCCTTAGGCTGACACATGCGAGTTGGTATGGCATTGTTGCAGGCACGTTTCTCATCTGTGCTTGTGTCCCATCTTTCCTGTAGGTAACCTACTGGTAAGCAATACAAAGCCTGGAACCTATACAAGTCCACTAGCTTCCAGGATAGGTTTTTGGAGTGATCATGTATCAGTAGTCTGTATGCTATTGCTGTACTTAACTGTTGTCTGACTACATGGTGATTTTACACTGTATATTGTGATCAGAGAACTCTGTATAATCACATATGATGTTGGAGATGGCCTGCACTGTAGAGGTTCACAGATAGGTTGTAGGCTATCTGCCCAAGGGCATTTAGAAGCATAGCTACAGTGTGGTGGCTTTATCTGCACCATTGATGAAGTAACTGAGCCTCTGTTAAGTATAGCCAATGAAGTGATTCCAGGCAGAGTTGCTGGAAGCTGTTGAAGACTGGGGTGATGTGGGGTCATAGGGGCACATAGTGATCTCAAAAGGCCATGTTAACATGACAACCCAACAGCATTCAATGTCCCCAACAGGTCTTGCAGCTATAAAACTGATGTGGCTCCCCCACACATTGGCTGAATGTTTCTGGGACACATGATCCCAGGGGTGTATATACTGTTGGCCAGTCACACATCAAGGTTTCCCCTGAAGTGTATCAGTGAGGGGCTATGCCAAATGTAGTTAGGATGTTAATGTATAGTCTCTCAATTCATGTGTTATATCGGTATTTCGAGAAGCTCACTGGGTGTGGGTGGCTCCGCCTGTTGTGTAGCCAAGCTTACACATAGGATTCATGGACACAGGAAATAGGCAGAAGGAACGTTAATGTCAATACTACAGCATTTGCATAATATCTGTGCAGTCATGGTTCAAATCACAATAAAGTCAGAGATGTTTTACATGTTACATAGTATACCTTAAACACAGCTTGCATATATAGGTAGTATTCCACAGGATAATAAACATTTGTAACACACATAAACACGTGTGCTGGAGAGTACAGTTAACAGACAATGTAATGTTATGTAAGCACATAATGAGATGTTACGTCACTGTAATGTATATATCCTGAGTAGTTAGCAGAAGTGTCCATAATTCTGTGCACAGATTGTAGGATGTAGAGTTTGTTTAACTGTGTACAATCGCTGGTAAAATGTCGCAGAAACACCTTTAAACCTGTATACAACTGCTTAAATTAGCCTGATTCTGTAGTAAAACATGTCTAATGCATCACAGGTGTTGAACCCTGGACCATGCACACCATAGTCATGGGACATAACACTAAGCCACCTAATCTGTATACATGGCAAGTGGTCGTTAGACTACACCTTATACTACAGGCATTTCACAGTACAGACCACAAATGGGATGGCAACTTTGTGTACATATGTACAGTACATTGTAATATACTGTAATGTGTGAATCAACATATACATGTCTACATATGTATAATGTTACGAATTAATAGTGACAATATTAATATTTATCTATATATATGCATGTCACTGATGTGTGCACATAGATAGAAATATGTATAAATATATATATATATATATATATATATATATATATATATATATATATATATATATATACAGTAACATCTGTAGCCATATATAAATAAAAACATCTATGAGCACACATGACACAGATGCATTCCAAATGGATAGAAGTGTATGCAAAACACATGCTGCTCTGGTATTATAGCTATTAATATAAACCTAATTCCCCATAGAAGCAATGGTTGGTGTGTATGTGGAGATTGGTGTGGGGGAGGACCACTGGCTAATGGAATATGCATCAAGGAGGGCCTGTGTGGGATGTTCAATACGTGAACCGGAGGGGTACACATGGAGTATGGGCACAATGTAAAAAGCACACAAAACAAGAACCATTCTCATCCATAATACACCCTGTCAGGTCATATTGTAAACTGACTTCAACAAACATATGAACATTAACAGGTACCATACATATGTACACCAACTGACTTACACATTTGTTTGCAGTAGTGAGGAACGGCTGTAGTACACTGTACATACTAAACACCATAAAAGTTGTACATATCTCAGATGCCTCAGTGGTAAAGCCAGTGACTGTGGTGTTCATGGTCCCAGTTGCAAGGGCTGTTACGTCATTTTGAGGTCCTGAATAAGGGATGTTGGATGCAGGTTATTAAAGCACTTTTAAGCACATGTTAGTGGGTTATTGCACCGGTAAGTGCTGGTAAGTGGCACTTAAACATGACTACATGGATAAGTGCCACACAGGTTTAACCTTTGCTGAACATCGTGCAGATCATGGCCAAAGTACTACCAGTGCCTGCTCTGAGAGGTAAAATGACCACTGCCAGGATTAGAACATGCAACCATGTACACAATCTTCACAATAACCTACCACTAAGCTGCCTGAGATGTACCAACGGCAGTTGTGTATTCTGACAGGTTAAAACACAAAAGGGAGGATTGTGTGGAAATAGGACAAACCGCCATGTACCCAATGAAAGGTAAGGTGTATGCAATATGTATATATATATATATATATATATATATATATATATATATATATATATATATATATATATATATAGGTTAACAACATCTACACAACCATGGAGGTACATATAACAAATACCGAATGCTTTACACAATGACACGTGTAATTACAAGGCTTAAAGACCGAAAGACCACAGTACCGAAACAACAGAAGCGCGAGATCTATAATCCTGATGTTAAGGGGCATTTAGTTAGTATTTCTGGTTTTGTGGTTCACGTAGGTTACTATGTGTTAGTGTGTTTCTGAGGGCTGTAGTGTGTGTAAGTGTGTGTTCTGACTGTGGTATGTGTTTCTGGGGGACTGTACTGTGTGGGTGTGGGTTTGCTTTGTGTGTCTGTTTGTGCTATCTCAAAGGTAGAATATTAAAGTAGGGGTGGTGTGGGGTGTGCAGCCACCCACATGGGGGGTGTAGGGGGGCATGCCCTCCTGCTCATGCGTGGTGTAGGATGGTTTGTTTGGATGTGGTGGGTTGCAGTGTGTCTGTGTGTGCATTCTGTGTTTGTGTTACTTTTGCGAGTTTGACTGTCGCGAGTTTGAGTGTTTGTTATTGTGGGGTGTGGGAGTCTAGGCCCGGTACCGTGGATGTCGGAATTGTGTGCGTTCGGGATACCATAGGTATCTTGTATACAGCGGCTGAAGTGTTCAAATATGAGTATAACATGGACCACAGCAATCACACATTCCGCAATGACTAAACGTTATGAACAAATGATATGGAGAGTATATGCCTATACACTATTACAAATATGTGCTATGGACATGAACCAAAGACAGGGTTGCCACCTGTCCCACTTTGTGAGGGACAGTCCCTCATTCTGCAGTTGTGTCCTGACCAAATTGAGTAAAAATGCCAAATGTCGTGAGATTGTAGGACATAATTATGTCCCATATTTAATGTAAGAGTTGCATAAAATAGTCATTTCTGTATGTAAAATACCTACATGTTACAAGAAACAGGATAAGCAACTAAACTGCTACAAGAATAAGCTTTTATTTAGGCATAAATGTAAAGTTCTATCCTTTGTACTGACCGTGGGTTTGTGTCAGCCTGTAAAATCTGATGTGTGTCCCGAAAATATCCCACTATGGCCATATGAAAAGGTGGCAACCCTGGCCAAAGATGGTCAGTCACCAACATAACTCCAGTGACTGCAAATATCTGTGACAAATACACAGACAGCTTTCATGTAGCAACACTTTATTACATTCCAATGTATTTCTGAAGGATTGAAGGACTAACATCGACTGCATGCTATACAGGAACCAATTAACAATGCCTTAATGAATCAGCCTGCAATTACCATAGTATAAGTCCACTAAAGGATAGGTGTTCAAATAGGGAAGGAACCCTCACACACATATCGAATATGTATAAATGCAGTTCCTAAACACCTGCATCTGCTATGTACACCCACCAACATCTCCCCCACACCCGAAACAATTACAATACATACTGTAATAACATCACAAACATTCACTTGCTGTATGACATCTGCAGAAGCCTTAACATACCTTGTCAGAGACACACTAACAGGGCCCTATGTGAAATAGTTGCTGTTATACAATGGAACAGCTGCTGATGTTACAGGGTTTGTTTGCACTAATCCTGTTTCAGATGGCTGTGCGTACACCAGGAAGTGTTACCAATTACTGATGAACAGCACAGTATGATACACATGTACACAAAACCAAAGATGTCTGGTGAGCACACTGTAAACCACCTAACATTTTATGCATAGCCATACAGCCTTGAGCTGCCCAAACATCCTTGCCAGACTGAAATATCTGCAGATGTATCAGGTACAAACAAACCCTGCATAAGTAGCAATGTTCAGAAATATAACAGCTGTACTCACATGTAGAACTACATCCTCTAGCCGTTACACACAATCCACGGGAGTCATGAAGCTAATATATCTCTGTGTGTCTCCATATAGCTGTTGCAATGCATCACAAACAACACATCCAGGCCGTCTTCCTCGAAAGTAAGGCAAAGGGACAATGCCTAAGTGGAGCACTCAGTTATACACCACTGTTGCCATGGTATTGGCTAATGGAGTAGCTGCACAGCTGATGTGCATGTAATCAACGACTCCGGAACACCAATTGGTGGACAGGATAGCACATGTTACCGATATTTAACTATGAAAGGATGGCTTGTCACACATTCAAACCATCTGTATATTCCAGCAGAACGTTACAACAAAGATTGCAACACAAGCCGGATAAGATTTAAATTACCGTCAACGACAATTCGGGTTACTAATAAGATATGTAGAACACTCAGTATATCTGTGTATGTAGTACCTGTTCTGTAATAATTAAAGTGTATGCAATGCATATAGTGGAAACAGTTATCTTGTAGTGATGTATTGTTGAGCATAGTAATGCTTGTAGTAATTATGTGTGTACTGGGTTCCACTTCATATCATCGAATTATCATTTCATCGAATTTCAAATCATCGAGACCAAATCGTCGAAAACTCATATCATCGAATCTCAAATCATTGAAAACTATAAAGCAACTACAAATAACATTCCACAAAGTTTTTACTACATTTATGCAGGGGGGCAAGCCCCCTTGAACCCCCCACACCTCCTGTAAATAAATATACCAACTCCAAGGTCACACTACAGTGGGGGAAAAAGGTAATTTCCTAACCCCACTGTAGTGCGACCTTGGAGTTGGTATATTTAATTATGGGGGGTGTGGGGGGGGTGGAGCCTCCCACATGGGGGTGCAGGGGGGCTTGCTCCCCTGAATAAATGTAGTAAACAGTGTCTGGGATGTTATTTATAGTTGCTTTATAGTTTTCAATGATTTGCGATTCGATGATATGAGTTTTCGACGAAATGCGTTTTCGACGATTTGGTCTTGATGATTTGATATTCGATTAAATGATAATTTGATGATATGAAGTGGAACCGTGTACTGCTGTAGGCCACAAGGTAAACACCTCATACACCACAAGGGATGCTATATAAGGACTTTGAACACAACAATTCCTCTCCAGCCGCTGTCAGTGGCAGGGTTGGTCCAACAAGTACGTGTCATAACAGGGGATAGTATATGTTGATATACTGTAACAGTAGGCATATGTATGGGTGTATTACTGAGAATAACATGTGGAAGGTGGGCCTACTGTGCAATTTATGATTTGCATTGTGGGATATTGTGCCAATAACTGTGTAATGTACAGTATTCTAGGCAGATATGCATTACATTTTACATAGCATTACTGTTATGTTAGGCAAACATTAGTTATGTCTATTGGCATTTACAATACACAATAACAGGATACATATGACTTGTAGTCACCCGACAGTTTATCAGCATGATAGCAAAGTAAAATGGAAGAGCTAGTTAACTATCCATGCACATAAGACATGTAATAGGTTCATAGGTTCATAGGTAGGTACCAGGCTGTCTGCCTAAGGGCATTTATAAGTCTAGCTAGAGTGTGATGGCTTCTGCCACCTCCTTAGGTTAGTTCCCTGTGCCTCTGAACAGCAGAGCCATTAGTTCCCTGTGCCTCTGTCCAGCAGAGCCACTGCAGTGATCCCTGGTGTACATGTCTGTCTCCCATCCACCCATTAAGGTTTCTCTTGAAGAGTGCTAGTGAGGGTCCCTGCCTGATGTACATAGGAATCATGTTCCAAAGCATGGGGAGTGTCCGGGTCAGGAATCTATCCCTCTAGCATGTCCTAGTTATCGTTGCAGTTATGTTCATATCCCAGAGCATGTGGATCTCAGGGGCTTTTGTTTAGGAGGAGCATATCCATCAATACTGTGTTGGACATGGGCCTTGTATGTCAAGCAGAGATCACCTCTGAGTACATGGTATGCAACCAAGTACAGCTGGAGTTTCTTTAGTTAGGCTGCATACGTCATCTGTTTGAGGTCAGTATTCATCTTGGTGTGGTACTGCTGTGGTCTTTCAAGCTGTTGCAGTTGTCTTGTAAGGTACATCCCAAATGGGGTGTTGTATCCTTTAATGGGGCTAATAAGTCATGAGTAGAGAGGCACAATGGCTTCCTTTGTTATGGATGCAAACCCATTTGAGATTAGGGGGGCCACATAGAAGGATATCCTAACCACCTTGGCAATATGATTATCAAAGGAGTGAATGCTATGTACTTGGGTTCCCAGATCCCTTATTACCTTTTCTGTATGTAGGGGACTACCACCTATGTGGTAGTCTGTGGGTAATTAGTTTTATGCAAAGGGGATGACTATGCACCTTTTGGCATTCAGCTTGAGGCCATGTTATTGACACCAGGTATCCGTCTCAGTGATACCCTTCTGGAGGGTGTCTGCATCAGCTGGGGAATCAATTATGGCCCCTAGTTTGCAGTCATCCGCAAACCTTTTCAGCCAAAGTCCTCCTGTGCTTGCCTGTACCTCAGAAAAGTATATACCGAACATGAGGGGTCCTAGGACCGAGCCCTGGGGGATGCCACTTGTAACTGGTTTAGAGTCAGACCTAGGGTATGCAACTCTCACTGTACGGGTTCTGTCCATGAGCCACTTTGCAAAACATCTCATGATGAAGGGGTTAATGTGCAGGTGGATGGGTATGTAAATAATACCAGAATGGGGCATGGTGTTTAACGCCTTTGAGAGATCAAGGTAGGCTGTGTGGACCTCCTTACCCTCATCTAATGCCTAGGTAACTGTCTCAAAGAAGTCCACCAGATTTAGGAGGCATGATCCGGCCTTAACAAAGCCAAACTGGGTGGGGTCAAATGTTTGGAGGTAACGAATTTCTCTGTGAATGAGATCCATGATGATGTGCTCCATTGCCTTGCAGAATAGGCTAGTCAGGCTTATAGGGCAATAGTTCCTGTGGTCGGTTGTGGTGCCATCTTTGTGGAGTGGGATAACTGTTGCTGTGCACCATTCAAGGAGCACAATGCCAGATGAGAGGCTATTATTGAACATGGTGCTTAAGTGGGGAGCCAGTGCATTCTGAAGTTCATGTAAAACGCAGCCTAGGATGTTGTGTTTTTGGCTTTAGAGAGTGCAGCTTTTACCTGCGTAGTTGTGATTACAGGGACTCTGCATTGTTCCTATATAGATATGAGCCCTTTAGGGGGTGAGAGGGAGGTAAAGTTAACAGTGAACCTATCTGCCAGGATGTTGCTAATATCAGTCGGTTCTGTAATGTTCATGCCTTACTGCTGTAAGTCAGAGCAGATGTGGGTGTTGCCATCGAGACTAGTGACATAAATATAGAATGCTTTGTGGTTGTCCTTGGAATTAGTGGAGGATATGTTTACATAGCTAGCTTTAGAGGATCTTATAAGGGATCTCAGATTCTTACTGAGGCTGACCAGGGAGCTCCTCCACTCATGGGATTGTACTCTCATTTGCAACAGTTTCTTCCTTCTGTTGTACAGTTTGTTTATGGCAAGGGACCACCAGATTGGCTTCCTTTTTTTGGAGGGTAGCGTTTTGGTTCTGTTTGGGATAACACTATCCATGCAGTCATGTAAGTGCTTATAAAGTGCATTTGTGTAGGATTCAGCAGTTGTAACTGTATTGTCCATCTGCATGGGTGTCATGACATTTTCCACTTGTCTTAAGGAGCCTGAAGTTGGCTTTGTAGAAATATTTTACTGTGGTTTCCTTAATGAGGGGTGGTGGTGGGATGTGGATATCAAGGGTGATTAGTTTATGGTCGGATCTGACCAATGAGGAGTTGACCTCAGGTGTGGAACATCAGTCACACATGTTGGTAATGACTAGATCTAAGATATTGTTGCCCCTGGTGGGGGTGTGGATAAGTTGATCTAGGCCATTGGAGTTTATGAATTCCAGAAAGCATTGGGCTAATGAGTTGGTATACGAGTAGTTATCCCAGTTAATGGTGGGGTAGTGTAAGTTGTACATTAGTAGAGTGTTTGGTTGAACCCTAATAATTTCCAGTACATCAGGAAGACAGGACTGGTAATCCTGGGGCATGGTGGGGGATCTGTAGCAAGCTACAATTTGGATTGCAGTTTTGCCCAGAGTTAGTTGCACTTGGATAACCTCAGATGCATTGTGCTAAGCAACTAGCCTGGAGGTGTGGATATCCTTAATAAATATGGACACACCTCCGCCTTGGGTGTTCAGGTCCAGGTTACATGGCCGAAAAGTGTGGTATGAGTAATAGCCTGGTAGTGCAGGGGTGCTCTGTGGAGCCTTGAACCAGGTCCCAGTCACTGCACAGATATCGATGTGGTCCATTACAAGGAGTGGCTTGAGTGAGTGCATTTTGAGATTAAGACTTCAAGCATTGAGTAGCATTACCCTCAGTTTTTCCTTACCTGTTCCTGTTATGGCGGTGAATATGTTATTTGAACCTTGCCTAAAAAAGGCACTCTAGGGGTAGCAAGAGCCTTAGCCAGTATCCAGAATCCCAGGGTCGACATGTGCAGGCCATCTGTGACAAAGCATTGTGGTCTGTCAACCATGTCATCCCAAGCAGAAAGATACTGGATACCCTTAGAATTACACCAGAAGCATAGCCAATTGTTGAAGTCAATCATTTTTTCCTTGTACTGCGGTATCATTCTGGGTGATGGCAGAATGCTACTCAGGGCTAGGGTCATACCTGCCTGGGCTACAAGATCAGAGAGCTCTTCCATGTCTCTTTACATGTAGTCCAGGGAGGTACATCTCAGGTCATTCACACTAACATGGACAATGACAGAGTCATATTGTACTTGTTGTGGAGTGACCTGCATGTGTTATGTGGTAGATCCTGGTACCCGACAGACAGCTGACAGTAACCATCTCCTTGTTTAGCCTGGTGAGTGGGACATCAGTGTGCCCAACTATAGAGTCACCTATGACTAGTGTGTTGGGTACATTGTTTTGCCTTATTGGCTGTGGTTGAATGGCACACTGAGTCTGTGGGCTATGAGTCATTGGGGTTGTGTTGGGGGATGGAGGTTGCTTGCATTTCTGCTTTGGAGGTCTCTGTTGCCTAGACAGATTATTATTGAGAGGCTCTGCAAATGTTTTTGTGTTACTTTGTGTGGACTTTGGTGGTGGAGATTTAGTGAGACTATGTGATGAGTGTGGTGTGGTGTAAATGTTTAACTTCTCCACATGACTGTCAAGTTCAGTCTTGGTCAGAGAGAGCTTTACCTCCAGTTTGGCTAGATAAGTGCATCTCTCACAGGTTGTAGTGCTGGTTGGTAGGAGGAGAGGGTTGTCTGTGTACATGAGGCAATTTCTACATTGCCTCAAGATGCCCATATTCATCAGATAGACAGGAGAGAACACTGGGAGCTGACCCTTAGACATGCCTGAATATAAAACTATTTTCCTCTAGATAAGTGAGGAAAGTGAGTACAAGAGCTGTTTTACACTAAGCAAGTAAGAAAAGTACGTACAAACACTGTTTACCTCTAGGTAACGAGGAAGATTGAGTGCTATAGTAATTAGTAGCTTATGTAGTGCTTACATGTTCTGAAAAAGTGCTGAGCAAGAATAAGCAATCCAGATAGGGTCTTGGATAACATTAACACACTGACCCCCAACAGGTACAGAATCATATATCCATGTACACTACAGAGCCCCAGTAACCACAACTATGCAGGTACAAGCTGCACTCAGGCTGCATGGGACCTGTCCACATCCCAGGTTGTATCATACACATATGGCAAAACAATTTGCTCTCCACATACACATCATGTAAAACATAGCTTCATGTCAGGCTGTGTGCACACTGAATGGTGCACACCAACAGTTATCACAGCCCACAAAGGGGGAGACACCACTGATAATGGGAGGTACTGCACTACTACCCTGCTGAGTCTGGTCTGAAAGGCCATGAACCTTAATCAACTTATTTGATGTCAGCAGTACAGATGTAGATGACAGTAAGGTTGATTTCACACTACATATCATAACCTTGACAGGTCATAGGACATCATCACCCATACTGTGTTCCACCTACACTCAGTATACTAGATGTACATTTGTATGTCACAGGAGTGTTCTGCAAGTGGACTGCTGGCAGAACCAACACTACAGAAGGTGTCTGAATAATACATGCATATCACACCAGTGCCAGCTACAGTAAGACAGGGCTAATTCATTGTACTCCCCCTCATTATAGACTATACCACACAGACTAACAGAAGGCATCTGCCTATTGAAGTATGTGAATGATTATGACCTAGGAGCAATAGCTGACTCAGAGTGTTGTGGATAACATACAGAAGGGGCTTTGTGGGTGAGGTGTGTGACATATGGCCACAATCTGACAGCTGCATATTGCATTGTCACCACTATGTTAATAACCCAGTACCCATGAACTACCACCTAGGCAGCAGTCAACATAATGGACACTGTGTGTAAGGGATGCAGCTGGGCAGTTGTCTTTCCTGAGATAGTGACGTCACCACACCTGTCAGGTAGTCGTAAGTGGCAACCCTAATCATGACAGGGTGCCATCCATGAATATAGAGATCATTGTTCAGCCATACTCATCACTCGTGACCCATATCAGATCACATATTACCTTTAAGGGGTATTGGCCATGTTCAGATGGCCGACACCAGCCTTCCCAATCCCCATCTCCACTATGTAGCATGATGCCTACCCTGAATAAAGCCATGTCCAACCCAGTGATGTTGGATATGCTACACGTACACATCCTGATCTCAAATATATACTTCGTGGACATCCACCTTCCTAGTACAAGGATCACCACATGCTGGCCAGATCCTTGTGCCATACAATTTACATACTCCTGCCATACTATGCATCCCTGTCCAGCAAAGCTGCACATTGCCCCTCTTTCAGACATGGTGTGATGACCACATGGTAAATGTATCATTAACCCTGTGGATCAGTTATGTGGCACTGCTTCACCTGGCCCCAGAAACCCACCTGTCGGCTACAGCTAGGTAACCTTACATCCCAGGTTCATACATGGCCCAGGGCATATAGCCTACTAGTTGACTTTGACCGTACATTCTATAGTTGATAACCATCCCTGCAAATATCATCAGGCTAGCCAGTGTCCCATGTGTATCACATGTGCAACACAGGTGATACATGGCAGGATGTTAAACTGCTGTACAGTGCCACATACATGTAAAACCTTCTGTGAGCATGTCTGCAGGCTCACAGGTCATGTCCATTAAGGCAGTGTAAGTCTTTATATGTGACATATATACAGCATCAAGGTCGACTTCATTAATGTGGACACATCGAGGCATGTGCTGCTAGGTAAGAACACCAGTACAGGCAAACAGACATGCCCACATCAAGACAGCATCCACATGGAGTATGAGCAATGTAATCAGGTGACATACACACATATATGGTGATAATATCCAATCACCATTGAGTGTCACATGTGTGTGATATAAACATGTCAGTGTTGTCAGTATCATGTAGATTTGCAAAGACAACTACTTAATCGTAATAAATGTGATACACATGTATGTTCAGCTGTAGCTCTGTGCATCTCTGAGTTACTGTGACCTGTCTCCATCATTATGTCTTCCAGGTATGCTGCGTGCAAGGCTACCAGCTTATACACGCTTGGAGAATGAGGCCCTCATCCCATACCTACATGACAATTATGATGTCCTGTTTAGCCATGTGCCACAGGATGCACAGCAGCAGGATGCCCTGTGGCAGGAACTTCACAAGAGGGTTAATGATGTGGGTGGCCACAACCGCACATACCAACAAGTGTGCAGACACTGTACAGACCTAATTAGATGGGCCAAACAGCATGCAAATGCAACCTCCAGGGAACAAGGTGCAATAGGTGGTGGGCCACCAACCCAGCCCCCACTCACATGTATCGAGGAGCTACTGGCCAACCTGGGGACACCTGCAGAACAACATACACAAGCCTTAGCTGACATCGTGGAGGTGGGTATCTCTCAACCACCGAGCCTGGAGTTGCCTGGTAAGTCACTACTGCACATATAACAACTATATCCCATATAGTTGCATGTGTCACTGTACAATATGTGATGTAACATCATATGCAAGGCATGTATACACACATGCCACATACTATAGTATGCTACTTTGTGCATGCACACGTGCATACTCCATAGTATAGTCTATTGTACTAGTACATGTGTTAACATCCACATTGCACCCTGTAGATATCATACAGGCATGGATAATGATCATGCTGCTGTGTCACTACTATTTAGGTACCACTGGAATTCTGCTAAGACAGCAGCTCATTGCAGGTGAGACTGCTATTATTTATCAGGCATGTTAATGCACAGATCTATCTGCCATGTGGCCATTTACCACATGTACACATAATGTATGGTCCTGTCACAATATACAGGTTGCATCTGCAATTCATCACAATGGCTACCCATGTGCAATACTTGCAAACTATGTGAAACACCGACATGAAACCTCACAAACTGTCATTGCCAGATGTGTGGACAGCTGTACATACAATGGTGGAGGTGCTGTTCACTGTAGGGACATGTACTACAGATCAGAACTGCACATGTGGGAAATACAAATAGTACTACACAGTGACCTGGAGAATGGTCAGCCCACAGGATTCACCGGTGTGGATTATACCCCTGCTATGAATGTCACACAATGTGATGTGCTATCTGACATGTCCATGACATGTAGTGGGCTGGCTGCAACACTGCCTAACTATCCTGTAAAACATATCCCACATACCAAACATACAACCCTTTGTCTGCATAACCCTGTCATCAGTGGAGCATATGACATCTATGGGTGTATGTCATATGGGACAACACAGACATGTGAAATAGATGCCTGTCACAACCATTTGGTCAACACATGTTCACACATGTTCACACATGGCCATGGAGGATGGCCAGAGACATGAAGCAACACACACACACACAGTAGATGTGATGTGTTTGTGTATACACCCTGTTGTACAGTGGCTCCACATGGTCCAACTATGGCCTTTGTGTAATGGTTATATTGCAGATGTGGAACACTAGACATCCTACAGGCCTGTGCACAGCTTGTGTAGGCGTAACATCAATCCACCACATAAGATGTGTTGAACATATTGAGTGTGTCATGACATGACAGAAGTCACCTGTACAGTATCCACATACATGCACAGACAACCCAATCAGCCTGCAGATACAGTACATTCCCCTTGCTGCTGTCAGACATCACTGTCATCAGTGCACCTCATGTGTGCATGTGTGTGTGTGTGTGTGTGTGTGTGCGTGTGTGTGTGTGTGTGTGTGGTACACAGATGTCATGTGGGACATGGTGTACTGACAAGTTTGCCATGTGTGGCCATAGTTGCCAGGCAGCAGCAATATGGTTGCAGATGTGCAGGGGTGTCATCAGTATGCCCTTTAGTGACCTGCCACACATTCCACATCATGGTTTAGTGTGTATACACCTCAGTGACGTGGGTCACATTCCACATGTATTGTGTATGAACACAGTCATGGCTATGAACTGTGCCTGTAACTCACACTGTATAGCAATAGAGATTCCTCATGATTCCCTGCAATGGCCATGCACATCAGCTACATATGCAGTATATCTGTAGGGTGGACAGACAACACTGCATTGGGACACCATTACTCCACTGCATATGTGACAGAACACCATTGTGTTAAACATGTATGCATGTCATTCACACATCAGCAGATCACATGTCATACTACATGTGATTGTCAAGGTCATATGCCACACATCAAGCTGGTGTACTGTTAACCTGTTCTGGTCTACATGGTGTAATACAGGGATGTATGCTAACTACTACTATGATTGTGTAATTTGCATGCCTTCTGATATGACACATGCATGTTGTTGTGTGCAACCCAGGGATGTATGATAACTACCACTATTATTGTCTGAGCTGCATGCCATCTGTCGTATCACATGCATGTTGCATGCCTTCTGTCATATCACATGAATGTTGGGTGCCATAGCATGTGTGTGTCTCTGTGTGTGTCTGTGTGCATGTCTGTGTGTGTGTGTCTGTGTGTGTGTGTCTGTGTCTGTGTGTGTCTGTGACTGTGTGTGTGTCTGTGTGTGTGTGTGTGTGTGTGTGTGTCTATTGTATAGATTATAATGTACAGTTTTTGTCTGCCCTCACAGGTGATGTAGGTGTGTTACTCTCCTGTGGTCCATCTGATGTTAGTGTCCCCACAGACTCTAGCAGTGATGATGAACGTATGATTGAGGCACAGACAGGGATGTCAGGGGCTGAATCTGTGCCATTGGTTGCCATTCCACCTATATCCCCCAAATTCCCACACACAGTTCACATGCCAACACATACGCCATCATCAGTGGCCACAGAGGAAGGACAGTTGGCGTGTGGTAGCTTGGAACAGGAAAGTGTGGAGGCTATGGAAGGTGTGCTTGCACACCATCATGTCAGCCAACTGACTGGTGATGCCCCACACAGACATGTGGCCAGTGCTGCTCATAGGAGGACCTCTGGCTGACATGCACCTGTAGGACAGAGCGCAGCAGCTGGTGTCACCAGACAAATGTTTTAGGCTGTAATGGTGGCACAGGCACGTGCTGAATGGCACAACAGAGAAGGGCAGAGGCTTCAGAGGGCTGCTATCCGTTCTTTAAACAACAACATCTAGGCAATGGCTAATGCTCAACAGCAGATTTCTGAAGTTTTGGATAGAACATTGGGTGACATGGTTGTAATCCTTGACTGTGGCATGACAATCCATGAGCATGGGCTGTCTGTGCTGGAATATCTGGTAGGAGTGAGGCATCGGGCATGTGGACGTAGGCCAGCTACATCACCTGGTGCAGGTCTACGTGAATGAGCTACCTCACATGCCCGCTCCCATAGTGGTGGTAACAGCAGCAATGCAGCTGGTGCTGTGCTGTCCACATCAAGACACAGCAGGCCACATGCACATGGCCCTGGATGGTCCCAACAGGGACACGGTTCCAGTGGACATGTGTCATCAGACAGCACCCTATCTGCACCTCTGCCTGGTAGTGCCTGTGCAACCCCTGGCAGGCACAGGTCACGTGGCTGTGTCCAGACACCGTAAGCTGTAACACCTGGCCTATTCAGTCTGGAGCTGTCAATAATACCCCTGTGTAGGCCAGACACATGCCAGAACTGTGTGCATACATACACGCACACACCGGAAACATATGTAGGGCTCCGCAACACACACATGCATAACATCCACACATGGCCAATTAGATCAAAGCTTCTAACCCACACACATGATGTCATCCAATGGTGCAGCCTAGACCTCTGGCAAACATTATCACCCTGTGCATATGATGATGCCTGTGCTGCATCCCTGTCATCCACACCATCGGTGCAGGGACATGCTCATATGGTCTGATGCACAGGGTGAACAGACTAGGAAGATAAGTGTAGATTACAATTGTTGTGTACTGTTGACAGGCAGCAGACATACCATGTAGTACAGGTTTAGAATACATTGTTTACTGTTAACAGTATGTGTCTTGTGTAACAACAGTAACAGCATGTTAGTCATGATGTTCTGCTTTCCTCCTTCAGGTCTAATTGCATGTGCTGGTGAGTGTCAGTGTTTGCAGTTAGTGTCCCATATGTAAATGTGGACTACTCACAGGTATGTATGGAAATACCAGCATGCAATTTGTAGCTTCCACATCACAGTTAGAAAGGCTGACATTCCAAACACGTCTACAGATCTACTGATCCAAGAGCATGAGAGCTGTGTATTAAGCTACTGTGGCTAGAGACGTCACATCCATACTGGGTGACATCACAGGTACAGTTACATGGAGCAGGGAGTTAAAATAGCGGTCTAGCTGATGACAAGGGTAGAGGCTAGTGGAAAGCATGATGCCTCATTGGGTAGCAGTACTACACATTCCCATGACAGGATGCGAACACACAACTACACCCACACACTCAGGTATTCCCACACATGCATTCAGAGACACAGTAACACACCTACACACTCACGGATTCAACGACACAGTAACACACACACACACACACACACACACACACACACACACACACACACACACACACACACACACACACACACACACACACACACACACACACACACTGTGGCATTCACTATTGAATACACCTATGTCACGCACATACAGATAGCTCACATGTGTGAGATACACACCCCTGCCTATGTCCTGCTTTCTACATTGCAGTCTGTACAGATATCTACAACAGTATACAGGAGAGTGAGTAACAATTGGGATGTATTCCCCACCATACATGACATATATGGACACACACACAAACACACATGCCAGTACTGTGAATCAAACACCTGCTATCTCATGATACGTATGACAGATTTATAGCAGTATTGCATGCATTACAAAGTGCACTGATGCTTCCTTTGGTGACTGTGCTGATATATGCACATGGGAGGTCTTAACTGTTACAGGTGTCAAGTGATTTACCTTCGGTGTCACCCTGACCGCTGTCTAGGTTGTGTGTGTTCCACTTCAATTAACAGAACCATAGCTTAGTGGTTACACAGGTTATTGTAGGACTGCTTGTGACACACCTGTGAGCTGACCTCAGCAAACATCCATCTGCAAAGATGCCCCACCACTTAGTTATGTCCACACATCTGTCCATACCTGAAGTACATCTTACCATACATTCAGCATATCACCATATACAGTTGGCAATGATGAGGCTGCATTGCAACTGCATGATGTAGTAAGACACACGTCACCTGCAAACATCAGCAACTGCACATGCATGGTAGCTGAATGCACACCACTACATGTACATGTGTGTAGGTCCTATATTCCTGTCATTTGGGCATGTTTGTAGGCATTGAAATTGGTGGACATGTGTAATGACATACATGACACATGGACTGTTGTATGATATGATAGTTGTCATGGGTGACCAGTACAGAGGGAATGTTAACTCTGTCAACATTGATATCACACCTTATGTACTGTTAGCATTCAGCAGCCATGGACCTACCTTTCTTGTGCATGTGTGTAATTGCTGTAGCCACCTGTCTGCACAAAGGACAACAACAGCTATGTTATTTACATATTTGTTGTATGTGTGTGGCGTGTACATATCCAGGGCAGGTATATGTATGTCATAGCCAAACATGAGGATGTTTACTGGTGTACAGCAACAGTCATCTGTTACTGCTATATATAACCAAGGGCCCCTGGTATGTGTAAAGCTGACCTGGTTAGAAACAGTGGTATCATTGCATTGCATAACACATGATGCAACTGTGTCAGTACATGGGTACTCTGCACAGTTGATGTAGAGCTAGGTACAGTCCACTGGTCAAAGGTCACATGGTGGTGTACTATTTTATGTCCTACCACATGTATGGATGTGTGTTGGTGGTCCGAGGGCATGGTGGTGTCTGAAGGTTACATCCTAGAATGCAGCTTTTGACACTGTGACCTGCACTTGACTCATCTGTGATGCCTTTTGTGGGAGTACTGGTCAGTACATGTGAGTGGCCTTTATGTATGTGGGGACACCACCACATGGAGCGGTCTGTACCTGTGTTATGGCCCACATGTCTGGTTCTGAGGTATATGGTGGTAGTGCTATTGTGCACTACAGAGCCTTCAGCCAGGTGTTCCACACTGCACAGATGTCAGTATTCCCCATTGTTGGATCTACAGTGAGCAGCTGTGATTATGAACACTACACATCTAGCACTGTTTAGCATAAGCATACAATGCAGTTGTCCTCTAGGTGTCAGGGTGTTATCCTGAGTTTAGGACATTTAACTTTGAATGGCACTATATGGGCAAATGTGACCTAGGTATTATCCCCACTCCCTTGAATCATGGATGCATGTGAAATGTGACAAAGGCCTGTCCACTTTCAGTCATGTCATCACAGAATGACAAACACTGGACAACCTCGTACTTACAGCGGGACATTGGCTCATTGTGTTGGTCAAGCAGTTGCCACTCCTAGCAAGACATCACTGCGAGTGGTAGTATTGTGCTTGGTATAGAATGGTACATCTAAGGTGACAGACAGCAGCAGACATTGTGTAGAAGACCGGTGCCAGATATATGTAGTGCAGTGTTCCTGCTAACAATGACAACTACTAACACCGGATTCCGTTACAATGTGTTGTTCACGTCTGACTGTAAGAGCATGGCCACTGTGGCCTTCCGTGTTTAGAATCAGAGTGCATCAAAAATAGCCCTGTGCCACTAAGTGTGTGAGCATGCCCAGTATAACCTTGTGTAGATGGACACATAGTGCATTCCGAACAGCCGTGTGCTACTAAGTGTGTGAGCATGCCCAGTGACACCTTGTGTCAGTTATGTGCCTCTATGTGTATGGGCATGGCCATTGTAACCCTGTATAGCAATAGTAGTCGTCCATTCCACAGATGGCCATACTCCACCAGGATGGATTCCTACTTTAAACACACAGGTACACAGGTATGTACATCCTAACTGCCAGAATCCCTGTTGATGTCTGCATTCCTAGAATGTCATAATGACAGCCTTGAAAGGTGTAGTCTCTGTGGTGCGACTCATAACTATGTAGTATTGTAATAGTGATCTGTAGATAGGCAGGTGTTCTGATCCCACCACTGGCGTGTGCATGTCTCGGTCTGCCTGGAGACAGAAATATGCTTTTAGACTGCTCACACTCCATACAATTCCTATAGCCAACTTTGGCAATGCTGATGATGTCACCCACCTAGAAATACACCTCTGGAAGTGCTGTGACCCAGTACTCTCAGTAGCGCGTTCTGTAACTGTGTAATGCTGTAGTGTGATAAGGTAGTTAGGTCGCTGTTCTAATCCCAGACATGCCAACTGTGTGTGTGTGTGTGTGTGTGTGTGTGTGTGTGTGTGTGTGTGTGTGTGTGTGTGTGTGTGTGTGTGTCTCCATCTGCCTGGGGACAGAATAATGCTTTTAGACTGCTCACACTCCATACAATTCCTATAGCCAACTTTGGTAATGCTGATGATGTCACCCACCTAGAAATACACCTCTGGGAGTGCTGTGACCCAGTAATCTCAGTAGCGCATTCTGTAACTGTGTAATGCTGTAGTGTGATAAGGTAGATAGGTCGCTGTTTTAATCCCAGACATGCCAACTGTGTGTGTGTGTGTGTGTGTGTGTGTGTGTGTGTGTGTGTGTGTGTGTGTGTGTGTGTGTGTGTGTGAGTGTCTCTGCCTGCATGAGACCAGTGCTTTGTAGGGTATGCACTCTCTGTATATATCACATGTCCACCTTTGTCAATTCATCTGTTGTCACTCACCTAGGAATACACCTGTAGGAGTGCTGTGACCCAGTATTCGTTGTAGCGCATGCCCTTAATGAGTATTGCTGCAGTGTGATACGGTAGGTAGGGGGTTGAATACAGGACATGGCAAGTGTGTGTGTTTGGCTGTCAGAGCCTGTGTAGAGGTAGCTGTGAGTGTCTAACCACTGGACATGTTGGGGAGCAGATTTTGTAGTTTTCCTATATGGTGTCCTTCATATGACACATTGGCCACTTCACAAGGAGTACAGATGTCAGTCAGTCATGGGACTGTGTTGGCAAGCCATACCCCTACATCTGGCAAAAGGCCTGGTGAACAAAGTATGCAACCCTACTAGTACCCGGTATATGTTCTGCACCCATGTGCCACACACAAGCACACTTGCCTAGGATATCCCGCTATGTTGCTAGTACCATACACATTGATGACAGTAGGCATGGTGTGAATGCAGTGGGCTGCAGAGGACATGGCACCCTGTACAACGGTACAATAGGCACATAATTGCGGACAATGTGCCTTCACTATGTTCCCCACTGGATGCCTGCAACATATGTGGTGCCATCAAATGTGATCCACAGAGGCCATACAATGCCGTACACATGTGCCCTGTATGGACCAATGCCACTGACATCAGGGAATACCTGTATCATGCTAGCAATGCAGGTGCAGGGTCGACCTGCTGACTATAAGCAGGTTTCGCCACACCAGGCCAATATTGGCATATCGGGGGATAACAGGCTGTGTATACTACATGTGCCTGCCAAACCAGGTACACCTGTACTTGTCACTGTACAGTATTGTGGAACATGCACATCCCAGGCAATGTCCATGTGAAGGACTATCAAACACAGACATGGCATGCATTGCAAAGCTATGGCCATACACATTGGTAACCAGGATGTCAGGGCAGATCATGCAGTACCCATCTGTGTGGGACATTGCAGACATTACACCCCTGTACTGCACTGCACACCATTGTCAGGTGGCGTGATGCCAAGAATTACCCCTCACCTAGCCTTGTACAGCCATCATGCACAGCCAACCACTACACACCCATGAAGCAATGCATAAATGCATGTCAGTACTGGCACCTTGTGTCTGCATATGGGTTATGATGCTCCCAACCACAGTCACTCCCAGTATAACCCTCATTGGCATACCAACAGATTTCAAACACTTTCACATGCCCTAGCCCATAGAACATCCAGATATCCCCTGTGGGGCATGTAGTCCTGTGCATTACTGCAGTGTGGCAAACTAAGTAGTTAGCTTGTGTATTTGTGGCCCTGGCAATGAGTGTCAATGCGAGTCCATTAGAGAGTGTGGTTGTGGTGACAATGGCATCCATTCAAGTGGACAGCCATGTGTGCTACACCTAATGTATGTCTACTATATCCCTGTTGCAGATGTCTCTCACCTACACACATGTTCTTACAGCACAGCAACATGTTGGCTTTGGGGCACATGTAGTAACTTAATGCCCATGTAATAGTAATGACTAGTCAGTCAGGGGTTTGACCCCTGTACTGTTAGGCATGTGGCAGATGTTGGTTAGGGTTTATTTCCAAGACCTACTCTAGTGTACTTTGTCTGTCCCTCCCACACACTCTCTGGTAGATGCGAAAGTGTACACCTGCTCAGCAGCAGCATGTGTATTGTAAGTGATGGACATGATCAGGTGATGGCCTCTGCACCTATTGCAGTCCTCCTCTAGCTGATTGTGTGTGGAACAGCTGTGATTGTGTTCCCATAGCCATTTGCATGATAAACACAGTACACTATCTAGGAACATCATGTTGGTGTTTGGCCATGACAGTCGCTGTGAGTGGTACCTGGATGTGGTGTTCTGAAACGGCACCACAGACATATATCCGGATGTTCCTCAAACATCATACACAGCAGGAAATAGCCTAAAGACAGTAGTGTGATGTGCCACACATGACTACAGCATGTAAGTGTGGCTATGCTGCATTGAGACTACTGTCTGTTTAACATGCTGCGTGTGGTCATGGCTATTCTGCATGTTTTAAAACAGACATGACAGTACTCTGTTCATGAGGGACCACCATCTGTAGTGTCATCTGTGGACTGTTCAGTGTGTGGAATCATTTGTTTCCTGTGTTACACACTGTGCACACATCTGTGCACAGCAGGAGCATAGTGTGAGGATTGCAGACAGTACATGGTGATAGGGATGTGTTACTGTCATCACATCCCTGACTGGACATATGTCACATGAAACAGTGGTATGACAGACACTGTCTGGGGTTCCCAGTGACAGCCCAATAATGGGCACCTGTTCATAGCTGCAGTCACATGTCTACTACACATTGTACAGATGTCATGCAGTATATATGCATGTGTTGTGCTCCCTCTGCAAATGTATACCATCTTTTGTGTTGGGTTGATGGTGATATCTATGCATACTGTTGTAGGTAGTCCTGAATGCTGTTGTCTATCACTAAGCCATATCTGTGTTTAAACTGCAACACCATAGGCTGTATGGGTCAGTAGGTCTCGGCAGAACCTCCTGTCCCACTTCAGCTGACCATGACACCGGGCAACAGCACATCTGGGGCCCAGCCTTGGACCTCAACCTCTGATGCCTCTGCACCACCTTCTGGTGGTACCACCACTGAGGATGGGGCATGTCCCCCTGGGAGCAGGGACAGACAGGAACATGTTTGCTGTTGTGCATTCCCGGACATGGTGAGTTGGGGGCACACTAAAGGGTCTGAAGCCAAATATGCAAACTCATGGGCGGAGTGTCACATTTACAGGGTGAGGCTGCCCCTCCTGGAAAGCCCCCAGCACTGCCTCCTTTGCAGCTGTTTTGGTGCAGTGGCAGCTGCCCATGGCTGGGGACCTCCGTCCCACTGTTCCCATGCACTTGTGAATGCCAAACACCCATCCCCATCCGAGGTGTATCCCTCCCACATGTGTCATATACTGACTTGTCTGTGATCCTACCCTACCTATCCTCCACAGGCATACCTACTTTCCTCCCCACACATCCCACTCTCACCCTACATAAGGCCAATTGGTATCTAGGACAACATTGGCGTTCGATATAGCAAACCACCAAATACTTTTAAATATCCTCAAATCCCTGTCACTAGATGCATCTGTAATAAAATGGTTCCAATCCTATCTAGAAAACAGACAACAAGCAGTGCTTTGGCATAATATTTTATCTACCCATCTACCCATTAACATAGGGGTCCCCCAAGGGTCCATTTTAGGACCCTTACTATTTTCTATATTTATCAACGACCTTCACCTAGCAATCCCCCAAGCTACATGCATACAATATGCAGATGATTCAACACTTATATGCTCAGCCACATCCATACCTGAGCTTTACTCCCTTACCCAAAAGGTCTTTAACACAGTTGAACTATGGTTTACTCAACGTTGTCTCCTTCTAAACCCTAAAAAAACTAAACTCCTCCTTTTCACTCCTACAAGTAAGTCCCCCCCAATAAACCTCACAGTAACATCCAATAACAACACTCTTATAGCCCCAGACTCAACTACCAAACTACTTGGTATCACCATAGATAACAACCTTAACTTTGATACCCACATTAATAATACCTTAAAATCTGTTAACAGAAAACTGGGCTCTCTCTACAGAATCAAACCCTTTCTCTCTCCTGCAACATGAATCACTATTGCTCACACTCACCTAATTTCTACTCTCCTATATGCCTCACCCATATACACTAACCTCTCTAAAACCAACCTTAATAAATTGCAAAGTGCCTACAATAGCATAGCCAGATTTGCCACTGGAAACCCTTTCAGAACCCACCACTGTATCAACCTAAAGCAACTAGGATGGTTTGAATTACAAAATCACCTTAAAGTCCACCAACTTGTCATGGCCCATAAAACCCTCTACCATCCTATGGATACCCCTATGCTATCCACCATCATTGTCCCATATAACAATCTTAAGACCTTACGATCATCACAAAGACTTCTGGTAAATATTTGTAAATCTAACAACAGGGCTGGAGACTCTCTCTTCTGTAATACTGTTGGAAAATCCTGGAACCTTCTTCCTACTGAACTTTCCTCTGTTCCCTCATTATCACTCTTCAAAAACAAACTGAAACTTTTTCTTAGAAAACAGTGGTTATGCCCTTATACTAAACCTGACTGATCTATTACCTTTCCTCCTTGGACCTACCTAGTCCCCTCTTTTCTACATTCCAGTTCCTTTTCTTAGTAACAACTAACATTCCTTTCTGGATCTTTTCTTATTATCTCTTCATAACTTCTTTAATCAAACCTGTTTTAGCACATATTCTGAATATTGCAGCTCATACATTTGTTATCCTTCCTCTTAACAACCCGCCTTCTAATAACTTTTCTACTCAGCTGCTATCTTTTACATGTCATAATGCAACTATATCTGTACTAGGTTATAAATAAAATAAATTATTTCTACTCGTCCTCTGCAGCTCTCCTGACATCCACATGGATATTATTATTCCTATGATGTCACTTTCTCATTTACACTAGATATATTACTGCAACCTGTTATCTCACCTTCTATTTAAACCTTGTATTCTGATTTCTACTGTACAAGTCTGGGTCTTAAAACTTTTTGCTTTGGCACAAAATGTTTATTATATCTGTTAATATTATAAATATTGTATAGACTCTACTGTCTGTTTTCTTTCATTACAATTCCTGCTGCTGTAAAGAGTTTGGGATTAGGGATCCTCATTGTATTTTATTTCTGTTAAATTGCTGGAATAGTTCTGTAGTTACTTACATTTTAGTCTCTTACTGTGCTGTTTTATTTACTAATATATAGTGGAGCTTTTCTCCTCGGGCCTCTGCTGAAAATGGACATGTATCCAGCCAGACTAGCCCGGTCAGCAAATGTAAAATAAAATAAAATAAATAAAATACATAGCTGTCCATTTCACACACGTGCCCACTGGACACAGGTAACCCTTGTAATATGCATCACAACATACTCCTGTTATCCTCACCCCTGTCCCTCAGGCGCATGATCCTGGTATGCACATCACTCCAAAATGGTCCAGGTACACGTGATGAGAATGACCCCACTGTACACACAACACTACCGGTCCCTCTATGGTTACCCCATTTACCTTTATCATGGTGATGATGTTGCACACAGCACCTTGCAAGAGTACTGTTCTCACATAATGATTGGACAGGTACTGTTGTGTTAATGTACATTACATGCACAGAGTGATGTATACGGCCAATGTACAACTGTTTACGTGTATGACTGACACATCTCTGTCTGAGGAAATCCTGATATTACATAGCACAACACCACTACATAATACAGGCATTGCTGGTGATTCCCTTTTCATTTGTTTGTAATGGTTTGTTGCCACATGGTATGTTCATAATATAACTCTATATATGTATATACCGATGTGCTGGCCATACACACTCACATATACATTTACATGATGGGATACATTCCTATACTGTTGAATGACTGCACTGTATGATATGTTTTCAGTAATGTCCGTTGTCTGTATATCTGCCATGGTGTTTTGGTAAATCACATTAGCTATGTGTGCGGGGTCCTGGTTCCGATCCTTGCAGAGGCTGTTTATTTTGTTGCAGGGCAGAACAAGGCCATTGGATATGGAGGGAGTAAGGCACATTAAAGCAGTTGTGAGTGGGTGTGCATGGGTTTGCACAGTTTTAAGCAATGCTAACCTCTGGTTACAACTTCTTACACTCGGTTAGCCACTACATTGCTTTACCAGTGCAATACTCACATACTGGTATCCAAACAGGCTTACACCCGGTCGCTCCCGCACTTGCAAATGCAACGACATTGGTGCTTGCATCTGACACTCACACCCCTGGGTGGCAGCGAGGACCACAATATTACATTGTGATGCCTATTACATTGGATTACATGCCTACAGTATCGGGAATGGCTGCCCATTAGGCGTCGGCATGCCGTTAGGGTTACCACCTGTCCCACTTTGCGAGGGACCTCTTTGGGCAGTTGTGTCCTGACAAAATATATTAACAATGGCAAATGTCCTGAGATAGTAGGACATAATTATGTCCCATATTTTATGTAATAGTTGCATAAAATAGTTATTTCTGTATCTAAAATACCTAAATGTTACGAGACACCGAATAAGCAACTAAACTGCTACAGGAATAAGCTTTTATTAAGGTAAAAAATTAAAGTTCTATCCTTTGTACTGACCGTGGGTATGTGTCGGCCTGTAGAATCTGATGTGTGTCCTGAGAATGTCCAACTTTGCCCATTTGAAAAGGTGGCAACCCTACATGCCACTGGACTGTACGGAATTGGCGGCCTGATCAGTGTTTTATTCATATTAATTGTGTGTTCCTCTTACAATCTGCAGCTGTCTGGCTGATACATGGGAACGGAGACTCTTCAATATAGAGAAGTAATTGGGTTTTGGAACCCACATCCGTCGGCCGAGTCATGCTACCGCATACCTATTATAGGGTTGCCACCTTTTCAATTGCCCAATGTGGGACTTACTTGTAGAAACGTCAGATTTTGCAGGGCAAAACATACCCACAGCCAGTACAAAGGAAAGAACATCACTGTTTTGTCTCAATTAAAGCTTATTCCTGTAGCATTATAGTTGCTTATTCTGTTTCTTATAACATTTAGTTGTTTCAGATACAAAATAATAGTTTTAATCAACTACTACAAACAATATAGCTAAATCTTTGTCCTAATATCTCAGAACATTTGCCATGTTTTCGATTATTTTGCAGGACACAACTGGCCAAAGAAGGACTGTGCCTCGCAAAGGTGGACAGGTGGTAACCATAACCTATTATTCTATCATCTTTCTAAGTTAGTCAGGGGAATATGCGCTTTCTGTAACTATCAGACCTCTCATACGAATGGGGTAAAATGAACACTGAATCAGGGACACTGCATAACAACATCAGGGACACATTTAGAATGTCGGTGCTATTAACCTGACACATTGACAGACCCAGAGCATATGTATTCATGCACATTGTCTGAGATACATGCTGTTTATGACTCTTAAATGTTGTCATTATTCATTACTTGTATTCCACCACCTTTCCTTGTAATATCACTAGTTCTAGGAGGGTTTAGGTGGGACAGAGTTCGATTCTGAGCCATAATCAGGGACGTTCTTGGTAATGGTGGACAGTTCAATGGTATGGTCCCTATGTGTTCCCCCAATGGTTTACGGACTATCCAGTGGATGTGCTCTTAGGGGTTGGGAGGTATGGGCGTCTGCTATGCCCACATCGGAATATTACTTACATCCACGGTGTGGTCCTAATATGGCTCTGCCAGCCAACACCTGCACGCCTAGGCCCATCATCCCATACCCATAGTTACCCCACCTGCCACACCTCTACAGCACTCATCCTTACTGTGGGCGCAGGTGGGGTATTAACACACCACTACACACTGCCCACTCTCCACATGTCGGGACACATGTCGGACGTTATGTTGACCCATGTGTTATCAGGCTTGCACAACCTACATGTACTGTTGATGTTTGTATGTGCACATTCCTATTATTTATGCCTACAAATGGAATGCATGTGTTACAGAGAATGTACTTCTACATATTGTTGCCTGCATGTGTGTATGCATATGTACCTATTAAGAACTCACTGACCTCCACGGGGCGGTCCAATGAGAACCGGGCCATCTAACCCTGGCATGCCTGGATCCATGATTTCAAACCCATAGTTCCTCCACCCCACCCGTGTTCACCTTACACGTGTAACTTCCATTATCCACTTGTTATCGCAGCCATGACACACCTCCAAACATTGTCCTCTCAAGAGCGTTAGGAGCCCTACACATATGTTGTCCCACCTCGTGCATTCTCAGGCCCTCTCGCCATTTAGTCTTTGAACATACCTGCCCTTGCTAGTGTTATAGATTACGTCCATTTGCGCTACTGTCTGTGTGTAAAGTAGACTTAGCAATTCAACGATGTTACTCCTACTGGTAAAACCCTGCCTGTGGTGTGAGTAGCAGTGCTCTGCTCACTCCTGAGCAACTTTTTATGACATACGCTGACAGAAATATATAATAACATAGTTGCTGTTGATTCCCTTCTCATCCCTTGTCTATGCTTTATTGTTATAATGTTCATTCTTCATATATATATATATATATATATATATATATATATATATATATATATATATACACATATATGTGTGTGTGTGTGTGTGTGTGTGTGTGTGTATATATATATATATATATATATATATATATATATATGTGTGTGTATATATGTGTGTATGTATATATATATATATATATATATATATATATATATATATATATATATATATATATATATATATATATATATATATATATATATATATATATTTCATCTGTACATATGTATATACATTTCCTATGCTGGGCGCTGCTTGCACCCACACAAGCACACTCGCATATGCTTACTGTGTGCTACATATGTTTACTGCCGCTTATTTGTGCTTACTTGTGCCTTATTCATTATGACAGTACCACTTTGACTGAAGGGATCTGGTTAATAGTCCTATGCAATACTCACATTCACTTTTACATATTATAATGTCAGTTTTACAGCAGGGAAACATTCATTCCACAAGGAAAATTATATGTGCTATAGTCAAACTTGAACCGTGAATGCCTCTTCGTTAGGCGGATGCTTTAACCACTACACTATTGGTGTTCTGCTTCATTTATATGTATACCCATGGTTCATAGTTACCCAAACACATGCCTCCACACTTCACTAACACAGCAGGCATCCATTCTCCTGTTGGGAAAACCGCACTATTACACATGCGCCATTCCCTACTGCTCTGGACCCGTGCTACATGTTGACTCACTCCAAGTATATTAAGACCTCCCAAGCCTATAGTCCTGGCACATACGTTTGAATGATTGTCAGGGTGTTTATATGGTCATCTGGGTTTAGGCTTGTCCGACTGGAGACTGGGACTGCTCTGTACCTGTTTGAAAGTCAGATTTAGCACAAGGACAACATTACTCCCACTATTAGCATTCTACCTGTGGTTAGAGATGCAGGGAATTTGCCCACCTCTGGCCAGCTTGATATGACAGCAGTAGGTAATACTTGTGTTCTGCCTAGCTTTCTTGTGCCCATGTTTGTTCTGTAGAGATATATATATATATATATATATATATATATATATATGTTTATATGATTGATTACTTTGAACATACTGTTGAAAGACTGTGCTGTTTGCTATGTTTGTAATTACATCAGAGTTAGGTATGACTGCCGTGGCTTAATGGTAAATCACATTGATTGTGATGTGTAGGGTCCTGGCATTGGGCCTGGCCAAGGCAGTTTATTGTGTTGCTGGACAGAACAAGGGCCATTGGACAAAGGGTGAGTAAAACACTTTACAGCAGTGGTTTTCCATTTAGCTGCCGTTTCATGTCACTTTCACGTCATGCGAACACTTTCTGCAGTCTTACTGTGATACATCACCCCAGTTCACATTTCAATGGCATTATATTGTTATACAGCATAAAATTAGCAAGATATGCTCAGATACGGATTACGCATCATAAATGGTGTGTGCTGTAGTCGAACCGGCAATGTCTGCTCGATAGGTGGATGCTCTAAACCACTACACTATTGCTGTGTGCTTCATTTGCATGTATACCCATGGTTCATAGTTAGCAGAACAAACACAACACAACATCACTAACACGGCAGTCATCCATTCTCTGGTCGGAAGTAAACCCCACCACTACACATGCGCCACTTCCTACTGCTCTAGACACGTCCCGTATGTTGGCTCACTCCAAGTATATTCAGACGTCCCAAGCTTATAGTCCTGGCACATACGTTCATGTAATGGGCAGGGTATTCAGTTAGTCTTCCTGTTTTTGGCTCGGCTAAATGGTGACTGGGATTGCCCTGTATCTTTTAGAAAGTCAGACTTAGCATGTGGACATCGTTAGTTCCACTATTAGTATCCTATCTGTGGTTGGGGATGCAGGAGGCTTGCTCATCTCTGGGTAGCTTGATATTGCAACACTAAATATTAAGTGGGATTCTGCTTCTGTTTCCCTTCTCATTCATTATGACTGCTTTTTTGTGACTGTGTTCATTCTTCATGGATATATATATATATATATATATATATATATATATATATATATATATATATATATGTCTGTACATACACATGCATATACACCTACAAGCTTATTTACATTTCCCATACTGATGAATGACCGCCACTTAACATTGTGCATACCTGCTTACGTGTGCTTTAAGGTGCCTTAATCACCCTATATCCGACTGCCATTATTGTGGTCCTCATATAAAAGCAGCCCTTGCATGGATTGGACCCGGCAACAGGAACACCATACTCAATGGTTTTAACACTAAAACATCAGTGATACATTCTGTATGGATGGTAATTATGATATATGACTTTACTATGGCCATTCCACAGTACTGGCAACAAATGTGACAGTCTGGTGGTGTACATATCTATAGTACATGTTACTATTCATATGTTTCTGAGGGGCATATGTATGCATTTGCAAGTATACATATTTATGAACTGGACACATACTTGACAACTACTTATATGCACTTGAAAAGGAATAATTTTTTTGGCAAAAGAACGGTGTTGCTATGGGGAGCTCTTGCTCCAATAGCTGTGCGAATGCAGTGATGAGTGTATGGGAGAGTCAACATTTGATATATGGTCCATTTAATAGTTATATTTCTTTTTACAAAAGATTTGTAGATGATCTGTTTTTGATTTGGAATGGTACAGAGCAAAAATTAATGCAATTTGTGGAATATATTAATACTTCATCTGATTTTTTAAAGTTTACATTGAATTATTCCACTGTAGGCATACATTTTCTAGATGTCTATATCAGTATGGATGATAAAGGTTGTTTAAGTAGTAAGTTATATAAGAAAGAATGTCATGTAAATCAGCTACTTAACAGGCAGAGTATGCACCCAAATTTTGTCTTTAGTAATGTTGCCAAGAACCAGTTTTTCAGAGCATCTAGGCTTAATGCCAAGGATGAAGATTATCAATATTACAAAACTAGAACTGAAATGGACTTGGTTGCAAGGGGGTATGAGCAAGAGTTGGTGATAAAGAACTCTGTAGCAATGGATCATATGAGAACAACCATAGCTAAACCTTATTTTACAGAACAATCTAATAGAACAAAAAGATCTGTTAATCATAAGCTTAGAATGTCCTTGCATTATACTAGGGACGTCAGCCTGTATACTGATGTTATTAACAAACATTGGGGTATCCTGATGACTGATGATAGTATAAAGGCATTGGTAGGCTCTAAAACCCAGTTTTCTTTTAAAAATAGAAAGTCGCTTAAGTCTAGGTTATGTAATAATTCTCTTCAGAAACATGTAACTACTGGTGGAGGTACTAAGCCATGTGGTGACTGCAACTATTGTTGCTATGTCTCCACAGATTCTGTTTTTAAACATCCAGATAAAGGTGAACTTTTCCAGATTACAACTGGTGCTACTTGCAATACCATGCATGTGGTATATATTGTGGTTTGTGTCCTATGTAATAAATATTATGTAGGTAAAACTGACCGCACTTTAAAAGAAAGAATCAGAGAGCACCTATATAATATAAAGAAAAAGAATTTAGTTAATGCACTAGCTAAACATGTGTGTGATACAGATGAGCAGCATGTTTTTAAGTTTTTAGTGTTAGCTAGGACCTTTGAGAATGTGAGACGGGGGAATATCAGACATAAAACAGAAGAACTTGAAGCCAATTGGATTGTCAGGTTAAGGGCTGATTATGGGCATGGTCTCAATGACCATGTTCCCATTAAACCAATCCTCCAAAAAAGGCCTTTACGAAAGAAATGAGTTTCATGTATATATATATATATATATTTTTTGATTTTAATACATGTGGATTTTTTAGAAGTTTATATTTTTATATATTTGTATTATTGCTTGTATTTTTTATAAGATTTTAAGTTTTACTTTAAATTCTTGTCTCATTTCTTGTCACATGATCTGAATGTTTGTATAAATAGGTGCTTTAATCAGCATGTCTCATACACCTGACAAAGCTATTTGTGAAAGTGCTTGTGTGAATAAAGCTGAGCTAACATCAAGTTCCTTTGAGTATTTGGATTTATATTATTGCTGCCTTGGATTTTTTACAACTGTTTATTCTGGAGCCATACCTTTGCATATTTGACTTTCAACTACTTATATGCATTTATGTGTGATATGTAGCTATGTGCATATAAGTATGTACATTTATAGATATATGACTACATATCTGAAGTTATATATGGCCATGTAGATGAACAACCGCATACGGGAGGTACCTGTACCATTTGTATACAGGGGTTGTGTGCATCATTACAAAGAGGAACCTGGATGGGGTATACAGTTTGTGGACATGTACTATTTGGAAGATGGCTATGGGGAAGCTTCATGGGAACATGTGAAAGGGATATATTCCTGATAATGCATGTGTGGAGACGTGCATCATGGTCAGGTGTTTAATCCCGGGGCGTAGGTTATGCAGGAGCGGCTGGAGGCTGGGCAGGGTTGTGGACAACTACTGCTCATACAACTTGTGTCCGGATGTCTACGGGGCTGGATATCGTGTTGTGCCAACAAGATTAATCTTTAGAACAGACAATTATCCTATGAGGGATAGCCAAAGAATGGAGACTGATGACCACCATTCTTTTAGCTTTATGAAAATGAGGGAGGGTTATACATGCAAGGGATATATAGTTTGCAATCCTGACACTGCCTAGGGTGAGACTGCCCACTAGATGTGAGTAGGGGTCACTATGTGCAGTTATGGCTGCGCCAAGCTAGCAGCCCGAGTATGGGTGGTTTCGGCGGTCTTTCAGGAAGGGGGGGTGGTGTGCTGTGGAGGGGATGATGTATCCAGGTGTGTTGGGGTTGGATGGCTCAGTTTAGGCCAGACCATTATGTGGGTGTGGGCCAGTAATGTTTCTGTACATGTGTATCACACATTTTAATGTTCATATGTTTGTGGGTTGTATTCTACAGTATGGCATGTCAGGTTGTATTGCAGATGTGACTGTTTGTTCTTTGGTTTTCTGTCTGATTCACCCACTGCTCCCTCATCCACCTCCAGTTCACCTATTGTGCATCTGAACCAGTCTCCCCTTGGCAAATTATTACATTACCAGTCACCCCCCCACCCCCACCCCTATATTCCACACACACCATCCAACCCTTCTCTGGTTGATGGCCCATGGCACAGACAACAGTGCACATTGCATACACTACATAACTCTGGTACCAATATGGTTGGGAGGATGACCCTAGCATTTTTGATCTTCCACATGCTGTACTTCATGCACATAGGTACATGCAAATACTTATCTTTCATGACATGGTAGGTAGACCCGGGTAATACCCGTTCATCTTTGGGCCGTCCAGACAAGGACGACTTGGATCGCGAATGGGCAGATATTGAGCTAATGCTCTGACCATTGGTTGGGTTGCCACCTTTTCAAATGACCAAAGTGGGACATTTCCAGGACACACATCAGATTTTACAGACCAACACATAACCACGGTCAGTACACAGGATAGTCCTTTAGTTTTATGCCTAAATGACATCTTATTGTTGTAGCAGTTTAGTTGCTTATTCTGTTTCTTGTAACACTGAGGTATTTTACATACGGAAATTACTATTTTATGGAACTATTACATAAAATATGGGACATAATTATGTCCTACAATCACAGGACATTTGGCATTTTTAATAGTTTTGGTAAGGACACAACTGCCCAGAGAGGGACTGTCCCTCACAATGTGGGACAGGTGGTAACCATAACCATTGGGCTAGGCTTAGCAAAGGGCAGCAGTGTGCTAGCATGCTGTGTTTCATTTCCACTTGGTCTAACGATCAACATTACAATGGAATACAGGCACGGGGTTTTAAATGTCATTTTTTCGAGGGATGGGGACTAAATATTCAGCTACGTGCCTTTGTGTTTACTTTTTATTTTGGTGTTCGCAAAACTATCTTGTATGCTTTGCATATGTTTCAGTATCCATGGACACTGACAGGAGTGATTATTATTAGAGGCAGGCTGTACTAGTCAGCATTTTAGGTTGCACGTCTGCGGCCGACATGTTCACGCCTCTGTGCAGCGCTTCAACACGCCCCCTGCACTCGCGCACATTTCCTATGCACATAAATGTTGCGGCAATGCGTCTTCATTAATATGCATGTGGTGCTGCTGCGCCATCTCTACGCCACACGGTCAGTGCAAGGCTAATGCCGTCCTTGCGCCGGGCTTCATGAATCCCAGGGTATGATAAAAGGCCATGGATTTATTAAACTGTGTTTTTATCTCACACCACAAAACACGACCAGAGAGTAAATCAGAAAACAGTTATTAATGTTGCTTAAATACAAAAATTTAAACACATGATACAAAACTGCCAATTAATTCACAAAATTATTATTTTAAAAATATCTAAATACAAAAATATAAAAACTAATTTCTGTGGGCAGTGAATAACTATGTTGCAATACAATCAAATCCATTTAAAATTAAAATAATTATTTATTAAAAATAAAATAGATTAAAGACAAAAGACTCTAAAACAAGTCATCTCAAAGGGCATGCAAGCATCCTTTGATACTGCTATGGTCATTTAGATTAAGTGTGTAGTTAACATTAATTAAAATCTGCTATTTACTCTCTTTTGCTTTAAACTTGGATTCAAAATCTCCTCACATTGTATTCCAACCCACATAGTACAAACCAATGAAATAAATATATTTAGAACAATCGATAGTGTTTTGATAGACAGCAATAGTGATATCCTTGTTTCTATTAGCCATTTGGCACTCATATAGTTTTTGTTTTAATTTGTACATTTTTTTTCTATGTAAAAAGCCAAACACTGATCACAAAAAGCATAATAGCCTATTAAAGTACTTAATTAAAGTCAGCCTTAACTACAAACATTTTATCTTGGGTAGATACATTGATATATGGTCCTTCAGAAATATACTGGCTAGAATTGCATTGCAGTTGTCCTGACTAAGAGGCAGGAGGTTGCTCATGCCTGGAAGCATACATGTACATCTCAAGGGCAGTGTGTGTGTGTGTGTGTGTGTTTGTGTGTGTGCGTGTGTATATGGCATTGGCAGGGCTGTCATGATGGGGGCTGAGAGTTAGGGCACATACCCCAGCAGCAGTATGCTGCATTCTTGAGTTCCTCACTGGCCCAGATGTGGGTTGAGTTGATCCCAGAGAGACATAGGATGGTTGGGTAGATCTGGTGAACAAAGAGAAGAGCTAGTTACAGCAGATGATCGGCTGAAGGGAATTAAAGTTATTTAAAGTAAATTGGCAATTAAAGTTAGATGCTGGGAGACCCCCTGGGCTTAACGGTTTGATCAGTATCAAGCCGCTATTGAAACTAAGAAGGGCAAGACTTTAGTTTGACATTCCCCACACAATTACTTATGGCAAGTACTCATACACATGGGCATGATTTTCACTTAATGCTACACTATACAAAGTCTATGTTAAGGAAAGACCTATTGTACAGCATAGTTTAACTTGGTTAAGATATAGTGTTCTTTTTCCAGCAGGGTTGTCAACAAGACCAAGAAAAGGAAAATATTGTCATACCCATACTAGGCATTCAGCCTTATATTATACTTACACGAACAACAGTTGGTACGTCAAGTCACTCCATCTTATTCCAATTTTCAAAAGAAGTGCAACTTTTTGCACAAAGCAAGTTTTATTACAAAGATAAACACTGTGGAAACAGTGCACAATGTTTTGTTTATTTTTAAGCTATTAGCATTTTTAGTAGTGATAGATGCATTAATGCATTATTTTAAGCAATCTATTATATTTTTTATATATTTTGTTTTAAAGGAATTTTTAAGCATGTGGAATAGTGCATAGTCTCTTTAAAATGTTAATTGGTAGTGCTTTCTAATTAACCTAGGATTTTCAAGGTATATAACACACCTGATTCAACAGCATGGTGTCACTTGATAAAGCTCAGAATTCCTCTGAGCGAAAGCGCTTGTGTGTTATTATTCTGTGGTTCTGAATAAAGGAATTATTTGAATTCGTTTGGTGCCTACCTGGATTTACTGAATCTGCCTTGGTGAACTTACAACAAGCTGTTCCATTTCCTGGCTGTGTGTGCATTTACTTCCTGCATTGCAGTTGTCCTGACTAAGAGGCAGGAGGTTGCTCATGCTGGGAAGCATGCATGTACATCTCAAGGGCAGTGTGTGTGTGTGTGTGTGTGTGTGTGTGTGTGTGTGTGTGTGTGTGTGTGTGTGTGTTTGTGTGTGTGTATATGGCATTGGCAGGGCTGTCATGATGGGGGCTGAGAGTTAGGGCACATACCCCAGCAGCAGTATGCTGCATTCTTGAGTTCCTCACTGGCCCAGATGTGGGTTGAGTTGATCCCAGAGAGGCATAGGATGGTTGGGTAGATCTGATGAACAAAGAGAAGAGCTAGTTACAGCAGATGATCGGCTGAAGGGAAGAAAAAAAATAACAGATGCACACACTCATCTTTGAAAAGAGGTTGAGAAAACTGGAAAACTTTTTTTATTTCAATTAAATATCAGAATTTTCCTTTCTAAGACTTGCAGTCACACTGAGGCAGCTTTCCCATACACCAAGGAGAACTCCAATTGCACGGCCTTCGGCTGAAGATTTGTGAATATCTCTACATTTGTGAGGCTCCTCACAAATAGCATGCCCTGAGTAGGATAAAGACTGCCTTTAACTGGAAATTTCCTTCTCGAGCCTACGTGGTGTGTACTTCTTCTCCCTGCCAGTATGGCAACATTCAAAACATTTCACATCCCTTATGACTGTTTTCAGTATACAAGCCTAGATTGACTGTAAGCCTTCTTACTTAAGTCTGCCACATGGCTGACATTATACCAAGCTTGTTCTCCTCCTTTCAAACAGTGAACCCCAAGATTCTCTGTATATAGGCATTTCAAACTGTCCTTGGCTGTATTTTCTGCGTGACTCGGGTACAAGACTTTTAATAGTGAATCTCCCCAGGCCTGACTTGAGGGATGGTCCTATTAATACTGCAACAGGAAGGGTTCTCCTAAGTTTATTTTGAATATTTGGGAGGACCATTATATAGTTTGCTCTTTTCCTGGTCTCTCATCCTAGACATGATCTCAATAGAGGCCCTACCAGGAGGATATAACTCCAAGCGGCAGAGGTATAGGGCTCAGTGGGTAACACAAGACCCCTATCCCGAAAAGGTGAAGATCCACATGTGTCAAGAAATTCAAAAAAAGGAATAAAGAAGCAGTAAGAAAAATTAAATGAGTTTATTAAGATATATGCTACATAATTTTATTCTTAAGCAAATGCAAATTAAGGAAAATTTTAGATTTATAAGAGCTAAAGTATTCTTTTGGCTGTTTTTTGGTAAGTAAGTATAACCTGTTGAAGAGAAATATATTAACTTTAATAAAGGGAATGGCAGGATAAGTATAGTACATTTAATACATACAACATTTTTGAAATATGATGCAAGAGAAGCTCTAAGACATGTGAGACCATCATGCAAACAGATGGAATACCCACAAAAGTAGACATGAGAGCATAAACCAATTGATACACACATAAAATGACATTCAAAATGTAGTTTATTTTACTATTTTACTTTGTTAACTAGAGCAGAGCATTGATCGTGTATGAACCAATTTCGTTCTCGGCCTGGGTAAAGTACAGCTATAAATTAATGTATACAGTACAGAAAGGGTGTCAATGACATACAATACATACAGCAAGGTTAGAGTAATTTAACAACAAGGGAGGTATATTTAAGCACTCAGTGTGAGAGATTCTTTATATTATACAGTTGATTGAATTAAAATAAGCTGATACAGTATTGAGGAGTTATGTACACTATGTATTAGAGGGTCATGTTACGGTCACAGAGTAGTATTCAAGCCACTGGTAAGATTTAGGTCCATCAAATCAAATCCCTGGTACATAACACAGTGGTTAGGGTCAGCTGGACTCCATATGTCATGTGATTTGTAAGAACCTGACCCCAAGGCTGTGTAAATGTCACATTAGAGTTCATTTATTAAGTATGAACTCTGCCAATCACATTGGACACTCAAGTACCCAATAATTGTCAATTATTTCTTATAAAACTAGTTTTTAACCCAGCTCCAAATTTACCCCTTTAGAAACCACTGTTTAACTTCAGAATACATGCTCATTTTTTAAGCATATAGGGTTAAAAACAAGCACTGTCCTATCATCTGTCTGGTTTCTCTATTCTGTTGTCTGCTAACTGACTCTGATCAAGCCATTTAACCAGATAGCACTCTTCAGTCACTTCTGAGAAGAGGCTCTTGTGCCTGGTGGATTTGCACAGTCATCCAATAAATAAAATGACATGTTTATAGAGTTACCTATGTATAAGTGTTCTAAACTGTCTGTCAGAAAAATGTATTTGTTCTAAACTCATTCTCATAAATTATTTACTTACTTTTTATTAGGACTATTTAAAATTATTTCCTTATAGTTATTTGTTTGTCTTTTTATTTAGCTACGTTCTTGCTTCTTTGTAACTGAGAAGGGTTTCTTGACACTGTCCAGTTTCAAAAGAATGTGGCGATTATAAATCCAGTGAAAATGCACAGCAGGTAATTAAAAAAATCAAATATATGTACTAGACATGTGAAATGTACTTTAGCATAACCATTAAATATTTATTAATGGCTCCATATGATAAAAAGATCTTTATCGTTAAGGTAAACAGTGTAAACATGGAGAACTGAAGTAATGAAAATACATTAATTTCACTAGTCCTGGATGAGGAGTGCGGTGTAGGTAGCATATAGGCAATAACCAGGACACCAGGGTCAAATAATATTAACAAAATAGAATCAAATGAGACTGGGGTGCCTTCTAAGTGGTGTTTCTATGCTTTCACTGTGTCTGTATTGGCTCACTTTTCACTGTGTTCTCCCAATCCTTCCCACATCTCAAAGGCATGCTAGTAGGTGAGTTTGTGATACTCCAGATTACGTGTGTGTGTGTGTGTGTGTGTGTGTGTGTGTGTGTGTGTGTGTGTGTGTGTGTGTGTATGTGCATATCAACTTCATTGCTCAAGAATTGCCAAAAACAATGGGGGGAGAAAGACCCAAAGTTAAGGAAAATTTGTAAATATTGCTGTAGCTCACTTAAAAGTTAATACAACAACAAGTTTTACATCAACATGCAATTTTAGAACAATACGTATGAAAATCTGGCTTTGCTGACTGACTGCAATACTCAGTGATTTACAAGAAAACTTAAGATTTGTCTACAAATGCAGGGTCAATTGAGACCTATTCATGTAATGGAGGAGGATCTTATCAAGGACTACTTTGCCTTGTGCCTTTTGCTTGGTGGGATAGGCTCTGTATCCCCCAGCCTCTCAGTAATATAAAACAGGGATCAGTAAATGAATTAAATTATTGAGACTAACATGAAAGAAATGTGCTAAAAGACTGGCTAGAAAAATGAAAACACTCTGATATATTTCTGATCATCACCTTCATTTTCTTCATTGTTTCACAAATATAAGCATTTTGCACTTTTCACCTTAGATGGTGTTTACTTTTTCAAAATAAACTGCATTTATGTTGGTGTTTTTGTATTTAATAATTGTAGTTTGAGACGTTGTTGTTACATTTTGTGACACTGTCAAATGCGCATCCTGCTCATGAGTGCAGATTGAGATCACAAGATACTGTTAGCCACTGCAGATAGTCAGGTAATGACAAAAAGACCACACAGCAATATTATAAAGGATACTTCCTGCTGTGGGATACCACATAGTATGTCACCAGTGGTGGTGGTGTAAATGGAAGATGTAATATGTGCATTTACTTATATAGGTGATGACACCAATCTCCTGCAACTGTTAATGGTCCCTAATCTGATATCCACATGCTTAGTCAGTCAAAGGCTATAGCAGTGCTCACACAAAAAATGGGAATTAATTGAGGGAGTGTTAGGCCTTCGGATTAGGTAGTGCTAGTGCCCAAATACCTTTGCCATGATCTGCAGTGCAGTCAAGATAAACCTGGCTAAATATTTCTTATTGTACCATATTAAGTTTTATGTCAAGGCACAGACCTGTGTGAGTAGGATATCCACTGCACATTACATATCCTGCCTTTGATGATGGCACAGCTATCTAGGATGAGACAGGGGATGCAGATTATAGCTATCATCCATGCACAAGTGAATGACTAGGGTCTACAAGCCCACACTGTGGTCAGCATGCAATGCCTTGCAGATAGATTAGGAACACAATATATGACGTATGCATGCAAAAATGCAAATGCAAACCAATCTTACCAAATGTGACCTCTCCAATCTTTGCACTAAGTAAACTAACATACAATAAGATGTCCCTCAAAAATCTCAAGACTACAAAGTCCACCTTCAAAGATAAGAGAGTGAATTGCAAACTCTCATCTTAGAAATATCTGTATTATTTTCTGTAGTGCTACAGTCTTCAAAAGTATGGTTTAGATTTGCCATAAATTTCTATTGTTCCTGGTTATGTATTTGCCTTTACAGCCTTCATATTTTCTAGGAGCTGCTACTAAACTCTGTTTTAAAAGTAGTTTATAAATGAAAGTATGTATCTTCTAATTTGAATGTAAAACATACTTATGTCAGTTTTCACAGAATGGTCCTTGTACTGCTATGTCATTAAGACAAACATAAGTAAAGCGCTTCTACTATGAGTGGATGTAAGCAAAGGCTCAGAGGATCGGAATCCTCAAACTGCATTTATTGAAAAAAACTAATTTTTTAAGTGTTTTTGCATGGGGCAAGCTCCCCACACCCCCTAAACTGATAAATACCAACTCAACAGTAGCACCAAATCAAAGAAGGGGGAAATTCCTCTCAAACAAGAATAACTTCCATTGTTTTGCTAATACATATTCAGCAGGTGAAAGGCATCTACATTTTCTGTTGTACCATTAGTCAGCCACACAATAGTGGCATTACAGTATGGAACTAACGACAGTTACAGGGAGCACAACAGAGAATTTGTTGATTTATGGAAGCGGAAGTGGAAGCAGAGTTGAAGTCTACCACAACCTACTTCCATGATGTGTAAAAAGTACAGTTTTGTACCTACCATAAATGTAGATGTCGGATAGACATGCAACTGCAGTCATAACACGTGGGTTGTCCTGCCTCAGGCAGCCCTCGGTCGGCCGGATTCCAAAGTCTGGGTCCGGCGGCTGATGGCGCATTTCTCTCCGGCGTCAGAGCGGCTGGAGTACATAAGCATCAGCCGATGCCATTTTCTTCAGTGTTTCTTGCCCCAGATGCCAGGTGCCCTCCAAGGAAGGCTGTAATCAAATTGGAAGACAAAAACAGGATTCCAAACAAATAAATGAGCAATAAAACAAATACACCATAACAGATATCCCCAGCTAAGAGTAACAGGGATAGGAGTGGACCCTAGGCATAGAGGGGTATGGTGGGAGGGAAAATGACTGCAGTTGTATGTCTATCGGACATCTACATTTATGGTAGGTACAAAACTGTACTATGTCCTTCAAGAATGCAACTGCAGTCATAACATGTGGGTAGAATACCATAGCTTAGCTGGGGAGGAGGTATGCACTAGGAAAGAGATGGTGTGGCAATCAAACCCTGCAGGACTGCCGAAGCAAAGCCTGCTCTGGATCTGGAATATAGAGGGAGATTGTAGTGTTTGGAGAATGTATGCACGGAGCTCCATGTAGCAGCTTCTAGAATGTCCTTGGTAGGCACCCCTCTTAAAAATGCTGTAGAGGTGGCTGTAGCTCTGGTGGAATGTGGTCTGACATTGGCTGGAACAGTCTTTCCATGAAAGGAATAACAGAATCTGATGCAATGTCCAATCCATTTAGAAATAGTCTGTTTTGAAATTGCTTTTCCCTGAACTGCAGGGGCGTAAGCTACCAAAAGTTGTTCAGACTTCCTACTAGCCTTGGTTCTGTCCAGGTAGTATCGAAGTTGTCTGTGAATGTCCAAGGTATGCAAAAGTCTTTCCCCCTTATTCTCAGGATTGGGGAAGAAAGCAGGCAGATGAATGGCTTGATTTAGAGAAACCCTAGATACCACCTTTGGCATAAAAGTAGGGTTGGTCCTTAATGAAACTCTGTCTCTGTGGAAAATAATAAAGGGTGGTATTGCCATTAGGGCCTGTAGCTCCGAAACCCTTCTTGCTGAGGTAATTGCCAACAGGAAAGCTGTCTTCCATGAGAGAAATTGCAAGTCAACTGAAGCTGCTGGCTCAAAAGGAGGTAGAGTCAGTTTTTCTAAGACAAAATTGAGGTCCCAGGCTGGCACTGGGGCCTTTCTTGGTGGCTTAATGTTCTTGATTCCCTGAGGAATTGTCTTAGTAAGGGTGAGAAAACAGGAGGATCAGTGTTGTATCTAGCTGAAATAGCAGATGCATGTATCTTTATGGAAGAATATGAGAGGCCGTTCTTTAACATATCTGCCAAATATTCCAAGATAAGTGGGATGTTCAGCAATGAAGCATCATGCCCCTTGCTGGTATTCCAATTGCTGTATCTTTTCCACTTTGCTAAGTAAACCTTTCTGGTGGATGGTCTTTGAGCCTCTGTTAGTATCCGCTGAACTTCCTTAGAGAGAGATAAGCTGAAGTTATTTATGGGATCTCCCAAGCTGTTAGCTGCAGTGTCTGAAGGTTTGGATGCAGTGTTTCGAAATTGTGTTGAGTCAAAAGTAGAGGCCACTGAGGGAGGGCCCACCTCCTGGTGTGACATATGCTCCATAGTAGTGGGTACCAGTGTTGTCTTGGCCAATCCGGAGCTATTATGATTCCCTTGGGCTTCTCTGCTTTGATCTTTAGTAATACTGAGATCATCAGTGGCAGAGGTGGGAATGCATAGATTGCTAGGGAGTTCCAGTTGATTGAGAGGGCATCTATTTTCCAGGCTTTTGGATGGTATGTCCTTGTGCAAAATTTTGGTAGAAGATGGTTGAGGTGAGAGGCAAATAGGTCCACTTCTGGCTTGCCCCATGTCGAAGTGAGTTGTCTGAAGGCCTTCGGATGTAACCTCCACTCGTGTGGATCTGTGAAATTCCTGCTTAGGCTGTCCTCCAACACATTGTCTTTTCCTGGAACAAACTGGGATTGTAACTGGATGTTTAGGCTCAGTGATTTCTCCCAAAGCTGCATTGTCAGTCTGCAAAGGGGGTAAGAGTGGGTGCCCCCCTGCTTGTTTATATACCACATCACAGTGGTGTTGTCTGTCCGTATCATTAAATGGCCTTGCTGGAGTTGGTGTTGAAAAGCCTCGATGGCATGCATTACTGCCAGCATTTCCTTTTGGTTTATATGCAGATATGTTTCCTTTGGAGACCATTGTCCTTGTATACACCTGCCTTCCATGTGCACCCCCCATCCAAGGTCTGAGGCATCTGTAGTCATGGTCTGTGTTATCTGTGGTTTTTTGAATGACATACCTGTGTTTTCCTGGCTCACCGAGGCCCACCATAGGAATTCCTTTTGTAGGCATGGAATGAGTGGTATGATTGTCTCCAAGTTGTTGCTGTGTTGAGACCAAATGCTTTTTAGGTACCATTGAAGCTTTCGCATGTGTAGTTTTGCTAATGGAACCAGTAGAATGCCGGATGCCATGTAACCCAGGGCCTGTAGGAATCTCCTTGCAGTCATCTGGGTGAGTTTTGCTAAACCTTTGAAGTAATGAGTTAACTTCTCTTGCTTGTCTTCTGTCAGGTAAGCCATCTGAGAGGCTGTGCCTAGTTTGGCTCCTAAGAAGATTATTTGTTGGGATGGCTGCAGTCTTGACTTTTGGAAGTTGACTGTGTATCCCAGAGCTTGAAGTAATCGTATGGCATAATCCAGGTTTCTTGTCAACATCAGTTTGTCGTCCACTTGTATGAGGCAGTCGTCCAGGTACGGGTAAATTTGTATACCCTGGAGCCTGCAATGAGCAATTACTGAAGCCAGGCATTTTGTAAATACTCTGGGCGCAGTAGATAAGTCAAATGGCAATGCTGAGAATTGATAATGCTCTGGCTTTGCAAGAAATCTGAGGTATCTTCTGCAGCTGTGTCTGATAGGGACATGCAGGTATGCCTCCTTGAGGTCCAGAGTAATCAGCCACGACTCCTTGCCCAGAATGGGAAGGAGTTGCTGTAGAGTCAGCATTTTGAACCTTGGTACTATGAGAAAGGTGTTTAATGCGGACAAGTCCAGTATTGGTCTCCATTGAGATTCTTTTCTTGGAACAAGGAACAGTCTTGAGTAAAACCCCTGTTCTTGTTCTTGTTGTGGAACTCTTTCTATTGCTTTCATTCGAGTCAGCAGAGTGATTTGTTTGATAGCCTCTGCCTGTTGATTTTGTGGTAGGTTTGGCATGCCTTGTTTTCTTGGTAAGGTATGAAAATGAAACCTGTACCCTCGGTCTATAATGGTATCGGAGTCGTCGGTAATGCGGTGTCTTCGGTTCGGAGCGGTGGAGAGACCGTCTCAGAGGGAACCGGAGCACTCGCCCTAGGTTTTGGCGTGGAGTCGGTGGTAGACGCGGGCCGAGGATGTCGGTCCCGGTCTTTTTGCTTTTTGGGTGTTTGCGATGTCGGAAGATCCGATGGCATGGTGTAGGCAAATTTATCGCCGAAAAAATCTTCAGCGAACTCCGCCCGTCACCTGAGAGTGCATTTGTTGAAGCGAGCACAGGCTACACAGGCCGAGACATCGTGGTCTGGGCCCAGGCAAGGGAGGCAGTAAGAGTGGAAATCCTTATGAGGTATTTGTTTACCACAAAAAAGACAATTGTTAACTTTTTCAGTAATTTCTGACATCGGCTGAGGCAAGAAAAGGTCCCCAACGGGGTACTTAGCTTTTTCGATGACTTCGGTATCGTAGAATACAGGAGCTGACCGACCGGCACTTGCGAACTGCTTCTGCTTCGGGCACCGCGGCAAGAAAGACTGAAGAAAATGGCGTCGGCTGATGCTTATGTACTCCAGCCGCTCTGACGTCGGAGAGAAATGCGACATCAGCCGACGTCGGACCCAGACTTTGGAATCCGGCCGACCGAGGGCTGCCTGAGGCAGGACAACCCACATGTTATGACTGCAGTTGCATTCTTGAAGGACATCTGAACATGTACGTTAACATCCTTAAATTCATATATCTTTCCTTTGAAAACAACTTTAACATCCTAGTGTTGTTGTTGTTGTATCTTTCGGCTTTTCCCGGTTAGGGGTCGCCACAGTGGAACTCCGGTCCGCTAATGATTGGCAGTAGATTTTTACATACCGACTTGCCAGGCCTGACGCACAACCTTCATCGAAGGTACGCCCATTCACACATGTCTCCGCACAGAAGACGCTTTAGCTGAGAATCGAATAGGACAACGTCTTAATGTGAGGCGACAACGCTACAAATATCAAAATACTCAAACATAAATAAAATAATAGTAATGCTCCTGTCCCTTTTCATTATTTTACCTGAAAGAACATAAAACGAATTTTAAATGGGAAATCAACACTGAAAAACAAAGTAGAATTCTGAGAATAACTCATGATCCTTCGTTATGACAAAATACGCAATACTTCACAAAACATTAGGCATGAAGATTTTTATAGATCAAATTACAGAAATGTAATCAAGAATATCTTGAGTAGAGATACTTAACTTAGTTCATGAAGATGCATTTTCAAATAGTGAAGTGTTATCACATGTTTTGATAAATGACACCATACATGAAATAATTTATTAACAGTGTTACCCATAGCTAAATCAAATAAGTCTACTAGTTATCAGGCAAACATGTATAACAGTTAAAAACTATATACCATATAAAATGTTATTCAATTCTCAGAAACCAACAGCTTCATCTTTTTAACATGCTCTTACCATCTTGACTCCAGTAATGGTGTATGCGTGAGATGCAACCAATCCATTTCTTAGAATGTTATTGACTCCCTGAAAAAAAAAAGTCAGAAGTTTATTTGACTTACAATATCGCAAATCTGCACAAATGTATGCCACAAAGGAAACATTAACAAAACAAAATTATGTGGTTTTGTCCATTGTACACAAATAAAATTGTTGATTTACTTGTTTAATTTTAAATGTAGTGTGTTTTGTCATTTTTGATAGAATAGTTATTATTTTATCATCTACCTGCTCCAAAGAGAAAGGAAGAAACAGGTAATATGTTTTATTTGGTTGACTCTGTCCACCAAATCTGTTATTCATCATAAATCTTTCAAATGGAATTTACATATATATTTCTTCTAAAATTGCTAAACCCAGTTTGTGCTTAGGCTTTTATTCAGAGTGTGATGAAAAGTAAAGCATACTTGTGTGCAGCGAGATCCAAGGCTTAATACGGTTCCACCTCAGGGGAAACTAGCTTAATTAGCCAATAATGAAAAAAAATGGCACTGCAGGTTTCTTATAGGTGAGAAACTATTTAGTATGAGGAAACATATTTTAGTTTACAAATACACTAGAGTGTGCGCAATTTACAACTGCCAAGTTTCAGTAATCATTCGACAGAGTTTTATATCCTGAAATCTGAATAATTTTTTCTAGGATCTGTCAGTTTCCATTAATCAGCATCTCCCTCACCTCAGGAATAGATCTCTCTCCCCCCACACACAGATAAAGCTGTGTAATACTTCTGTCTTCTTTCATACAGGACCTGGACAATTGCATGGGTATTTATAAATTCTACCCAGTCATGACTGGCATAGCCCTTCTCGAAAAGAGAGATACAGTATAGGGTGGGAACTGGCAAAGCATAATAGTCAACAAACTCAGTAGCTTTGAAGTTCCTATCATTCCATGGTTTTTCCTTTAAGCTGCATGCATGTGTGGACATTCATGCTCAAACAAAACTCTCATGAATACTGAATGTGGACCCATGCACACTTGCTAACAAGAGCATGTTCATTTTTTGGAAGGTATTGTTAGGTAGCTACTGCTTTGCTATATTTATGTTAATGGATTTATCCTAGCTTCTGCAACATATGCAACACATATACAAAGCAGGTATGCACATGCTAAGTTTGAGATTATTGCAAGGTACTACAACTGTAAACTTGGTATATATCAGCCAGTATTCACTATTCTGAGGCTTGAAGATACAGTCCTAAGAATTTAAACGGTTCTTACAATCTCGTTCAGTGTTTAAGCTTCACATTTTCTTGAGTAATTAAAAATCAAGTGCACTAAGAAAACTAATAGATGTACCAGATTTTCTAACAACTATTCATTATACTACAAGGGTTGTGAAACACCAAAATATACAAACTGCTTGTAGTACCAGCAGAGGTGCATGCATACAGTACAGAAAGAAGTCCAAACACAGTATATTATTTCTGAATCTCACACTGCACAGAGAAACTTAGAGGAGATCAAGACCCTGGCAAAGTGACCATTCTGTTCTCTGAATATGGCAGCCCACTATCTGAAGCAGGTAACCACTTTAGTTTTGTGCACTTCTAGTATAACCCATAGGCTACTGGATGAAGCATATAGGATGTACAGGACTTTCTTATCTAAGAAGATGACAGAATGGTTTCCCATTTCCATAAGGGGAATGTCCACACCATGTTCTACATTACAACAAAGCCATGCTTGGTATACAGTAAGATTTCTTACTGTTCAGTGTTAGCTGTGACCTGTTTACATATACAGAAGTAACATAGAAAGTAGGTGCTAAAGGAGATAGTACAACACAGGACAACAATAACAACAGGTGGACTAATCTATTCCCCATGCAACTCAGGATAAAAAGTCTTGACTGTATAATTAAAATGACAAGACAGGATAGCTCATTGACTGGTGAACCTAACGGGACCACATCTACCATACTACTGTGATGACAAAGCATCTTAACCTTAATGGCAACGCATTTGAATCAGGGAGGAGAGGACTACACAACAGATGTTTTAACAGTATATCTCTAGGTACTAGAGTTCTAGGGGCACGTGTGAAGCAGTCTTTTATGTAATGCAATACATCCAGTTTGTTGTGAGTCTTTCTGACCATGTTAATTATCTGATCAGTGAAGTTCATGGTATAGGTGAAAATAATGGCTGAAAGTTATCAACAGCTAAGTCGATTAATAGTTACATTATGTCAAGTGCAAAGCTGATTAGTGGCAAGCAGAACAACACTGGCTTTACTGACATTCAGTATCAATTCAATGTATTTAATCCAACATTTCTAAATTTATGAAAAGAGTTCCAAAGGTTTGCCTGACTAGTGGGAATGGAAAGAAATGGAACAAAAACAGCCTCATATGCATTCTGGTAATAGACATATTCACTTAGTGCTGTCGAGTGCACAAACACACACACACACACACACACACACACACACACACACATGCTCTCTCTTATGCTTTCATGCATGCATTCACTCACACGCAGACAACAACATAAACACACATACAATCATCTATCTCTCTTACTTTTATACATGCATGCTCTTTCTCTCACACACACACACACACACACACACACACACACACACACACACACACACACACACACACACACACACACACACACACACACACACACACTTGACTTGATAAACAGCAGAAACACTGTTTAGCCAGTGTACAATAGTAGTTTAACCAATCTCTCTCTCTCTGACACTTTCACACACTAACACACACACACACACACACACACACACACACACACACACACACACACACACACACACACACAAACATGTACACACACTTTTTTCAGTTTTACTTCTATTTTACACTCACTAAACAGCAAAAGCACTGCTTAGCGAGTGTAAAATAGTAACTCAACCAATCACGCTCTTATGATCACACACGCATACACTTTCACACACAAACACATACACTTTTTTTATTTGACTTTTATTTTATTTTACACTAACTACACAGCAGAAGCACTACTTAATGAGTGTAAAATAATGGCTGTTGTAATACACATATATATATATATATATATATATATATATATATATATATATATATATATATATATATATCTGTGTGTGCATGCACATGTGCGTGCATGTAAATTGAATACACATTTGTGTGACACAACTAATCTAAAATGCTTGGCTGAAAAGTTGTTTGGTTACAGCACATTTGTATGAAAATATTTGGTCTAAATGCAAATTGTGTGAAAAAAGAACATCAACAATATAGTCATCGAGAGACAGAGCTGTTGAATCCTTGGTGTAGAATTGTCTGTTTACACTTCTGTCAGAAAAATTCCATTTGTTGGATTCTGTAGTTAGCATTCTTTCAGTAGACTTTTATTATTATAATTCTTTGTACAAAATTAGATCTGGTTGAACTATTTTGTTATTCTCTCTGTAGCATTCTTTGCTTAGAATGTTCTACAGAAGAAGTCTAAGCATCAGATTCTCAGTCATCAGAAACGCTGAACTATACTGCTTAAAACACTAAGGCACCAGATCTGAGAAGGGAGAAATCTCCATCAGTATTTTGTGCTGGACAGGGTTGTCCCTATCTTCATCATCATCTCCTTATCCCGGTTAGGGGTCACCACAGCAGAACAACGGTCCACAGAATGATTAGCAGTGGACTTTTACGGTGCCGAGTTGCCAACCTGGCGCCCAACCTTCCACAGAAGATACACACATGCACACCTAGGGCCAGTTGAAAATGTCCAGTCCACCTAAAGCATGTCTTTGGGATGTGGGAGGAAGCTGGAGCACCCAGAAGAAACCCACACAACCACAGCAAGGACATGCAGACTCAGCACAGAAGGCACCCCAGCCGAGAATTGAACCGGAGAACCTCTTGCTGTGAGGCAGCAATACTAACCTACCTTACACTGCTTAAATCATTCAGGCATTGTGTTCTATACTCCATATACCCTGGATGTATCTGTCAGTAGTACCTATCTGTCAATTAAATGAGTTTAGACCGAATATTTTTACACAAATTTGCTTTTCGCCATATTATTTTTGACCAAACATTTTCAGAGTGCATATACATCACATAAATGTGTACTCACACTATGTGTATGTTCATATATATATATATATATATATATATATATATATATATATATATATATATACATATATATATATATATATATATATATATATATATATATATATATATATATATATATATATATACACACACACACACACACACATATATATATATATATATATATATATATATATATATATATATATATATATATATACATATACACACACACACATACACATGCATACATGAAGAGCAAACAGTTCATGCATGAGAGCAGCAGACTAATCTGTACATATAGACGCAACTGCAGAAAGAAAAGAATCCACAACAGCAATGATTAGTAGTACAGATGTACTTTAATTACTTCACATCCCCCAACAAACAAAGCAGACCAGGTTTCACCCCTTCACAGTGTCAATTTTCCCAGGCAAAAAACAAAATGGAAATAATTTGGTAAATATAATGCTTTTACAATTGTAAACTCAATATTAATGTTTATAAATTAAACCATACATAATAATATATTTCAAAGGTAATTGCATATAATAGCCACCATAATCAATTAAAATATAGTCATGCAACCATCTAATGTTTAATGTTAATCATAACCTAATTAAGTTTGAACACAGAATAACTCAGTCAAGTAGTACATAGTGTAAATTATTTAAAAATCATAAAACTAATTTCTGACTCAGTTACACAGCAAACTTTTTCATTTCTTCTAGCATGTCAAAGGGTCAGTTGCTAGCGTCCTCTCCTGCTCAGCTGGTGAATCTGGAAATATTGAGGCAATGTTACAATTGCCTCATGTACACAGACAACCCTCTCCTCCTCCCGCAAAACACAAATACATGCGAGAGATGCAATTATATAGCCAAACTGGAGGCTGAGCTCTCTCAACTCAGGACTGGCAAAACCAGACAGGAGGAGAAGGTAACCACACACACCATAAACCCAGTCTCACATAGAACTATCACAACTACAAATCAAACACATAAACACACAAAGACATACTCGGAGGCACTGATCAAAAATATACCAAAACAGCAGAGGCCTCCAAAGCAGACACCCAAACAACTGCCACCTCATGACATAACATAAGCAACACATATTTCACAAAGTCAGTGTGCAAATCAGTCACAGCTCTTAAGGCCCAAACACAATGCCAGACACACTTGTCATAGGTGACTCCATAGTCAGACACACTGATGTCCCACTCACCAGACTGAACAAGTAGAGGGTCACAGTAAACTGCCTGTCAGGCACTAGAATCCGTCACATAACACAAGCACTCAGGTCACTCCACAGCAAGTACAAGTATGACTCAGTCATTGTCCATGCCGGTGTGAATGACCTGAGATCCCTGGACTACATGAAAAGAGACATAAAGGAGCTCTCAGATTATGTAGCCCAGGCTGGTATGACCCTGACCCTGAGCAGTATCCTACCTTCACCAAGAATTATGCCACAATACAGAGACAAAATGATCAGTTTTAATAATTGGCTTAATTTCTGGTGTCATTCTAAGGGATCAATGTCTGTCTGCCTGGAATGACATGCTTGACAAGCCACGCTGCTTCGCAAGGGACGGCTTGCACCTGTCACCCTTTGGTTTCTGGATATTGGCAAAGGCTCTTGCCACCCCCATAGTGCCTTTTTTAGACAAGGCTCAAATTCTAAACCCACCCTAGAAAACAATAATGGAAAAAAAACTAAGGGTAATGCTGCTCAATGCCAGAAGTCTAAATCTCAAGATGCACACCCTCGAAGCCCTCCTCAGTATGGAGAACATTGATGTCTGTGCTGTGACTGAAACCTGGTTCAAAGCTCCTGAGAGCACCCCGGCACTATCAGGTTTTACCTCATATCATGCCCGGCCCCAAAACCCAGACCGTACCACAAAAGGAGGGGGTGTATCCATATTCATCAAGGATACCCACACCTCCAGGCTGGTGGCAACTCACGAAGCATCAGAGACCATTCAGGTGCAATTAACCATAGGCAAAACTGCTCTACAGTTTGTAGCATGTTACAGGCCACCCTCTCAAACTCAGGAACCCCACACAGCCTTCCTGAAGACACTGGAGAGTATAAATGTCTCTCCAAACACCATCATATTGGGTGACTTCAACTACCCAAACACAGACTGGGAACATTACTCAAGCCCCAATACCCTAACCCAAAGGTTCCTGGAGTTCATAAACTCAAATGCTATGGAACAACTTGTCACCATTCCCACAAGAGGTGAAAATGTACTAGACCTGATCATCACAAACATGGGGACAAAATGCTCCACACCGGAAGTATATCCCTCATTGGTGAGATCAGACCATAAACTAATCTCACTGGAGATCCACATCCGCCCCACCCCCAACAAAAAGACCACAGTGAAGAACTTCTCAAAAGCCAACTTCACACTTCTTAATACTGGTGTGGTATCCTTCAAGGCCCCTGAGCCACTGGAAACCACAACCCACGCTGCTGAATCCCTTACAAATGCTTTCGAGCACCTCCAGGATTGCATGGATCAAGCAATCCCAAATAAAATAAAGACCCTTTCCACCAAAGGCAAGCGCCCGATCTGGTGGACCCCAGCCATAAACAAACTTTACAACAAGAGGAGAAAGCTACTACAAGATAGAGCAAAATCCTAAAAGGGAAGACATCTCTGATCAACACTAGTAAAACTACGATCACTCATAAAATCATCCAAGGCCAACTTTGAGAGAAAAATCGCCAAGGACTCAAAAGACAATCATAAGGCCTTCTTTAGCTATGTTAGAAATCTGGGTGGAAACTCCCAGATATGCTCAGAATTAGTCCAAAATGATACAAAAATGACTGAACCCACAGACATTGCAAACATACTGGCAGACAGGTTCAGTGAAAATCCCCCCCTCCCCAAAAGGAGAAATATCTATCCCAGCAGAGTGTAGCCTCCCAATCATCTCAAATGCCCACGTGAGAGCTGCTCTCTAAAGCTAAAAACACAGCATCAATGGGACCGGATGGTGTCCCCGGCTGTGTGCTACACAAACTCAATGAGGAACTAAACCCACACATAAGGCTGCTGTTTAATCTTAGCCTTACCACAGGATACACTCCACCCAAGAGTGGCGACGGCAACTGTGGTCCCACTCCACAAAGGCGGTGCTTCTACGGACCCTGGTAATTACCACCCCATAAGCTTAACAAGCCTGGTCTGCAAAGCTATGGAGAGGATCATAATGGAACTCATAAATAAAGACATAGGGGACCTACGGACATTGGATCCTACGCTTTGTCAAGGGCAGATCATGCCTCTTGAACTTGGTCGACTTTTTTGAAACAGTCACCAAGGCCATTGATGAGGGTAAGGCAGTTCACACAGCCTACCTTGACCTTGTTAAAGCTTTTGACACAATACCCCACTCGGGTATCATAGAAAAGCTCACCAGCTTAAATGTAAACCCATATGTCACAAGATGGGTTGCAAACTGGCTCAAGGGCAGAACCCACAGGGTTAGAGTTGCTGGTGCCATGCCAGACTCCAAGCTGGTCACAAGCGGTGTCCCACAGGGCTCAGTCCTGGGCCCTCTCTTGTTCGGCATCTACTTTTCAGAAGTGCAGGCAAACATAGGAGGATTGTGGCTGACAAAGTTTGCAGATGACTGCAAACTGGGCGCCATAGTTGAAAATCCATCAGACATAGATATCCTTCAGAGAGGTCTCATAGAAACGGATAACTGGTGCCAGAGCCATGGCCTAAAGCTAAACGCCAAAAAATGTATAGTCATACCCTTTGGTAAAAACAAGGTAACCCCAAGTTACCACATAGATGGCAATCCATTAAGCACAGAAGAGGTTATCAGGGACCTGGGGACCCAAGTTGACAGTAACCTTTCTTTTGACACTCACATTGCCAAAGTGGTTAGGAGGACCTTCTACATTGCCCACCTGATTATGAAGGGATTCACATCCAGATCAAGGGAGGTCATTGTTCCCCTGTACTCTTCACTTATCAGACCAATGATTGAGTACAATGCCCCATTCGAATGTATCTTACCTGACACCTGCAGCAATTGGAAAGACCCCAAAAGTTCCTCACCAAAAGGATAAAGGGGCTCAAAAATATGCCATATGCTGCCCGACTGAAGAAACTCCAGCTCTATTCAGTCGCATACCGTCTGCTCAGAGGTGACCTGTGCCTGACATACAAGGCCATGTCCAACCCGGAATAAATGGACATGCTCCACCTCAAAAAATCCAAATCCACCAGAGCCACAAGAGCAAGAGACTTAAACCTCAACACGGATATAAATAGGACGTGCTGGAGGGACAGATTCATCACCCAGATACTCCCTATGCTGTGGAACAGAATCCCGGTCCATGTGAGACAGAGCACCTCGCTGGCTCTTTTCAAGAGGAATCTTGACCAGTGGATGGGAGATCGTAGGTTTACCCCGGGGATCATCTCTGTATCACTGCTGGACAGAGGCACGGCAAACTAATGGGTATAGTATTCTTCAACCTAAGGGGTGGTGAAAGCCACACAACTCTGGCTAGGCTTATAAATGCCCTAGGGCAGATAGCTTAGTATGAACCTATGAACACAACTGAACTGTAGTATTACATTTAATCATGAGGGTAGCACTGAACCTAAATTGATAATCTTAAGATTTATCTTTCTTATCAAGTCAATGACACTTTTCATATTTATTTGGGCTATATGGTAAAACACTCTGAAGGATTGATTAATTGCCACACCATGGGATGTATAGCCCTGGTAGAAAGGCTTTATTTATTTGATGTGCTAATTGGCAATGTATGGACACATTAGTCACAATGAGAAAAGCATACAAACGAAAAAAACACACGTAACAACAATAACGCTGTGTAAACAGTTCCTCATACGTTTTCGTCAAAATGAACTTCTTCAGATAAACCTGACCTCAATGAACACCTTAATATGTAACCTACCCAATTTGAATAAACCAATAAAAGAACAGCTTGGATTAAGTTAATATATTATCAATCCTTAAAGACATGATTTGAATTTAGACTATTTAAAGTGCATGCAAAATGTTATAAATTATATATATGTATAAAAACATATATTAAAATATACCTATATATTAAAACGTGATAAAATGTAATGAAATGCAAAAATACATAAAATATGTAAAAGGAGAAAATTGCAGGCTGAAAAACAATAGACAACTAGCACCATCTGGTGGAATAATTAGACATTACAAATAAAATTAATTAACGTTAGTGAAAATAGTTTCATGACCCACAAGCATAAATATAAAATCATGACATAAAATTAATAAATATTCAAATATAGAATAATAAATAGCATCTATATAGTAAAATTGAGGTTGGAAGACATTTTGGAAATAATCCCCTGGGAAGAAATTATAGTTAACAATTGTATATCCTGTTATAAAGGTTTTAATATATTTAATTACACATCTACCTTTATTTCCAAAGGACATTTTAATTTATTTACAAAAGGTTTTACTTTTATCCCTAGAGTCAAAGCAAATATAGTGAACCTACTTGTGGATCTAAAATTATTTTTTAGGCAAAAGAATTTAGAGGTGTTTTTTAATGGTAATGTAAGAAGCAATACATTTGACCTAACTAAAAAGAGCACTTTTAATCCGTCCTTGCATCCCCAACTTAAAAATGTTGAATGTATGGTTGAAAAAGAACTTAGAGGTCAGCCCAAGTATAATAAGGTCACCTCAAACCTTTCCAAGGAAGAAATGAACATTTTAAAAGCTTGCAAGGAAAACAAAAATCTTAGAATTATGAAGCCTGACAAGGGGGTGGGGTTGTATTTATGGACCAGATTAATTATGAAGCAAAGATGTTTAAATTGTTGAATGATGAATTTACTTATGAGAGAGTTTCTTTGAATGAGATTCATATTGCTTACAAAAAACTTTCTCTTTGTTTAAATGATTTAGTAATTGAGGGACTTATTGATTTAGAAACTTATAATTATTTACATGTTGAAAAACCAAAAGTACCCTCAATTTTTGCTATAAATAAGGTCCACAAAAATATTGTGGACCCCCCCCACCACCACTCAGGCCCATTGTCTCGGCTGAAGGTTCTATTACGTTCCCCCCTGACAAAATATGTAGATGTCCATCTTAAGAAGTTAGTGATGGATCACACTAATGTATTAAAGGACTCTTGGGACCTTTTAAGAAACATTCATAATTCAAACCAGGGAAACCCATCAAGTTTCATTACACTGGACGTAGTGGATCTATTCACATGTATTCCACACGACATTGGTCTGGCATGGTTTGAAGAATTTTTAGAAAGTAAGTCTAATGTTTCTTTTAAAGTGTTTTGTACATGTTTAATTTTAATGGATTTAATTTTAAACAATTTATTTTTTTTCCAGGGGGAGTATTTTAGACAATCTAAAGGAGTGGCTATGGGTGCACACTGTGCCCCCACATATGCTAACATTATTTTATGTTACGGGGAAGAAAGATTTGTTTTTAATTCTGATTTTAAACATTATTGGAAATTTTATGGGCATTTTTTAGATGATGTGTGCCTTTTTTTGGAATAGCACAGTTGAAAAATTTGTGGATTTTTATGAATATATTTCTAATACAACTAATTTTTTGAGGTTCACTTATAAAATTGATGAAATTGAGTTATGTTTTTTAAATGTAAATATTCAGAGATTTGGTGATGGTTTCAAATCCAAAATGTTTAGAAAAGGGACATTCTCTAATGCCTATTTACATTATACTAGCTCTCACCCACCCTATCAAAAAAGGGCAATTATTATAGGGCAGTTGGTGCAAGGTAGTAGGATGACTTCAGAAGATGATGATTTTGTAATTGAATGTGATTTTATTAATGATATGTTCAAGGCAAGACATTATCCCAGTGATTTATTAATATCTGTGACCACCGAGGTAATGGAAGGAAAAATTTCTAGATTTGCCCCGATTTTAAGGAAAATTTCTCCTATCCCTGATACACATAGCAATGAAGAGAATTTATTGGATGTCCCAACACAAGAAAAAGGATACCAGTCTGCCATGGTTACCACCTCTGATGGTGAGAGCAATTTGGTTAGGAGGATTGTCACCAATGAATGGAACAAATTTGCTAGTTTGTCCAGATTTGAATTATATATTTGAAAAACCTTTTAAATGTGTATACAGAAAGGGACGAAACAATAAAAATATTTTGGAAGGGGCAAATAGTGAATTGTTTTCTAGTAATAAAAAAGGGACCCGAAAATGTGGTAATTGTCCATACTGTTTTAACATAAAAGAAGGTGATTCTATTTTTTTGAAATGCAGGAGTAAACATATTGCTACACAAGGCTTTGCTAATTGCAACACCACTGGGGTGGTATATATATTGCCCTATGTGGGATTTGCGATTCCTTTTATGTTGGCAAGACTGAAAGGAGATTGAGGCAGAGAATGTATGAGCATGGTTATGACATTAGAAAAAGAAAGGATAACAATGCTTTATACAAACACCAGGAAAATTGTGACAAAGCTGAATTCCAGTTTTTTGTAATTGAAGGGGTCCCCTTAGACCCTAGGGGAGGTCCATGGGAGACTCGCCTGGAATACAGGGTGTTATAATGGCAAATTATATTGGATGCCACTACCCCCCCGGTCCTAATGAAATGTTATCCTTAAAACCAGTTTGAAACTGAGGTCTGCCAAATTATAATATATGTTTATGGTTTAACTTTTAATGCAACAGTTTTAAAACTATACACAATTTTAATATATAGATGCTATTTATTCTTCTATATTTGAATATTTATTAATTTTATGTCATGATTTTATATTTATGCTTGTGGGTCATGAAACTCTTTTCACTAACTTTAATTCATTTTATTTGTAATGTGTAATTATTCCACCAGATGGTGATAGTTCTCTATTGTTTATCAGCCTGCAATTTTCTCCTTTTACATATTTTATGTATTTTTGCATTTCATTACATTTTATCATGTTTTAATATATAGGTATATTTTAACAAATGTTTTTATACATATGTAGCATTTATAACATTTTTCATTCACTTTAAATTGTCTAAATTCAAATCATGTCTTTAAGGATTGATAATATTATATTAACTTAATGCAAGCTGTTCTTTTATTGGTTTATTCAAATTGGGTAGGTTACTTATTAAGGTGTTCATTGAGGTCAAGTTTATCTGAAGAAGTTCATTTTGACGAAAACGTATGAGGAACTATTTACACAGCGTTATTGTTGTTACGTATGTTTTTTCATTTGTATTTGTTTGGATTAAAGAAAGTTTTGTCCTTGTGCTGGGTTCCCTGTGCCTATTTTAGGTCTTATTAGTTATTTTGGCTTGGCACTGAGACCACTGCTTTGTTTACAATGAGAAAAGACCTCATTGAGAATCAATAAATTTACTTCTGAATTCAAGTGTTGGACAAAGGTATATTTTATTAGACAAATACTAGTTATTTTACATTTGATAGAACATGCTTTGTACTGTAAAACAGTTGTCTACCTTGCTGTAGACACACCTTTATATAGTTAAAATGCTGATATATGCTACTTGCATTAGTTGTAATTTAAATTTTAATAAGCATTTAAGAAAAGGAAAAAAACTCATCATCAGCTAATTTGCATGTCTGTAAATCACAGTTAACAACTGTGAAGTGGCACTTCCTTTGGTAGTTAACAATGATGGCTGCATTGTGTACGTCCAAACACCCCTTCCCCACAGTTAACCCCAACACACACACGCACACACATACACACACACACGCACACACACACAAGCACACAGTAATGCACATACTGGCCTATACACCATATACCACCTACATGTCCCTGTAGTCGGAATGGCACCTTTGCCTCTTGTTTTCCCATGCCCAGATAATTCACAAATGATGATGATCAATACTTAATGCCAGACATTTGAGTTTCATACTTCACATTTTTCAGTAAAGGCAAGCTAAGGTACAAGCTGTGTACAAGGAGGTAAAGTATATCTAACATTTCCCTTCCATCCCCTTCATTTGCCACATGTTGCTGGCATTACATAATGCCTAAGATCCTCAATAATATTATAAAAAATACCAGCTACACTAATTTCTTGTATCAAGGGTAGGTGCATGATTCAAATCCCTTTTCCTCTGATTCATTTATTTTATTTTTCTATTTAATTATGTTTTTTAAAAAATGTTCATAGTGTCTAATAGTGGTACAGAGGACTAATGTCCTCTCTGGATGGGTATAGGGTTTGATGACTGCTTAGTGCCTTTTAAGGCACTCCATTGTTCCCTGGTGACTAGTCATTCCCCACACCTTTGATTTACTGTGACTTTATGGAACTCGGTATTGAATCATCATCATCATCATCATCAAGCCTCCTTTTCCTATTTTCTACATGGGGTTGGGGTGTTGTGTCAACAGTTGCCATCTCTCTCTATTCGGTGCTAATCTCCTACCTTCTTTAACACTCATGCCTGACTGTCACAGTTCATCTTTCACAAAACCCATCCACCTCTTTGCTAGATGCCCTTGTTTCCTTTTGCCTTCTTCTTGTTTGTTCCAAATCATTTTCATTAGATTGTCTCCTGTTTTTCTGCACATATGCCTGAACCATCTTAATCTGTTCTCTTTCATCTTTTCTGCAATTGGTGCTACTATGACTTCTGCTCTTATGTCCTAATTTCTTCAGCCATCCACAGTGTGCATCCTACCATCCATCTCAGGCACTTCATCTGCACCACCTGTAGCTTCCTCAACTGTTCTACCTTTACTGCTCAGATTTCTGTACCATACAGTAGTACTGGTCACACCACTGTTTTGTATACCTTAATTTACAGTTTCTTTGGCATTCTGTCATACACTACTGATGACACTCTGTGCCATTTGGCTGTGGTCCCTCTGATTCTAGCTTGGACTTCTTCATTCAGACTTTCTTTCTCCTCATCTACCATTCCCAGATACTTGAATCTGTTAACCTGTTCTACTATTTTCCTATCTATCTCAGTTCTTGGCTTCTTTTGATTTCCCCCATCTGCTGACATTACAACTGTCTTATCTGTACTCATTTTCATCCTACATGCCTTCAGTTTTGCATTCCATTCCACTATCCTTTGCTGAAGTTCTTGCTCAGAGTTTGCCTATAATATCTCATTGTTTGTATGAGATCACACATTGCCTGTACTTGAGTCATTGGGATCTTGTACATAGCCTGCCCTAATTCTACCTATTTCTCTGGGACTTCAGACCACTGCAGGACTGCCCAAATCAGCTTCTTGGGACCTTGTCATATGCTTTCTCCAAATCTAGGAATGCCTAGTTGGACTCTTTCTTCATCTCTAGATTCTTCTTAAGTACCTGTCTCATTGTAAACATCAGGTGAGTCATGCTGCATCCTGATTTGAATTTCAACTGCTCATCTTCCATCTTACTTTCTACTACTCTCTGTATTTGCCTAATTTGTCTATCCATCACCCTTTCCAGAACTTTTATGTAATGTGACAGGAGTTTGATAGCTCTATACTAGTCACAGTTGTGAAAGTCTCTTTCATTCTTGAACACTGGCACTACTATGCTTATTCGCCATTCATCTGGCGCACACCTTTATCTCTATACGAGTAGCCTTAGGAGTCATTTCTCCCCTATCATACCCAATACCTTTATTATATCTGCTGTGACCTCATCTGAGAATGCTGCTTTCCCTGACTTTGTCTTCCTCCTCTTCTTTCATCATAGGCTGTCTATGGGGTATCACAGCTTTGAGGGGTTTTCTTCATTTAGAAGCTGTTGCAAACACTCTTTCCATCTGCCTTTGAAGTTCTGTGGATTGGTGAACAGGTTGTTGCTAGCATCCCTTATGAAGAGCGTCTGCCTACTTACTTTTCTTTCTGTCATTGCTTTGCAATCTGATATAGTTTCTTTGTGCAATTTATGTCATTTTCCAGAAGCTGGTAGAGTGCCTCTGATGCCGTATTCTTTGTTACTGCAACTCCTCTCTTAACCCCTTTGTTACCCAACCAGTATTCCTTCCTAGCTTGGTCCATCTTTTTTATCTTCCACTTTTCCTTGCACTCTGTCTTTCTTTCTTTTGATGACTTCCTGGACTTCTGCATTCCACCTGGTATTTAGTGATCCCCCAGCTAGTGTTCACCCCAGCCCCATACTCTTAAATTGTTATTAAAGCATGAGAAACCATCCCTGGTAGCTAGTGTTCCAACAATCTCCATACTCTTAAAGAGCCCTTAAGGCATGAGTGAATCATCTCTGGAGACTACTGTTTCTCTGATCCCCAAACTCTTAAAGTACCATAAGGGCACAGAGAATTGTTACTGGTGGCTAGTGTTCCTCCCATCTACATACTGTTAAAGTGTCATTAAGACAAGAGCGAAGCATCCCTGGTGGCTTGTGGTTCTCCCCAACCTAATATTGAAGGCTCTTCTCATTAGTGTAGGGGTGTGTGAAAGTATAAGAGCCACCCCAACCCCCTCCATGCACACACACACACACACACACACACACACACACACACACACACACACACACACACACACACACACACACATCAATTACAAAACCCCACCCCACACACACACATCCATTACACAAACACACACACATGCACAGAGAACATCCACCTCCCCATCCAATGGCATTCATCACTCACACATAGACACACACGCACACACACACACACACACACACACACACACACACACACACACACACACACACACACACACACACACGCACCCTAGTGTAACCCCTCACTACCCCCGTACATACTACTACCTCTCAGGCAGACTCACACTCTCACACATTACACTTACACATGCAGTCCCTCACATGCACTCATACATACAACTTCTAACCCTACTGTATCAGTAACAACTCAGCACCTGCGTCTACTGCAGTGGATGAACACAACATTTTGGTTATGTTTTCAGCAGCAATGTGGAAGGAGTGGTTATGCTAATCTAAATGGCCAAGCAATTCTATGAATTCCTCCAACACATAGGTGGCATCCCAGAGGCAGTTCCAGTGGAGAGCACACATGGATAATTAGCATATGCCTCCCACCAGACTGCCTCATTAACATAAAGCACAGTCACAGAGACAGGCCAATACATGCTGCACATCTTCCTGTAAAGATACAAATTAGAGCTGTTTCTGTATGCAAATAGATTACATCATGGAAGCCTTTATGGACCATGCCCCCTATTTATCCCAATAAATGTACACACTGCCTCTGGATGTATATATTTGCATTCCAGTAATGCACCTATATCTCTCTTGCAACTGAGATCACTAATAAGAAGTAAAATTCTCTATTTAAAGACATTGGGTGATTCCCAAACATAAAATGTGTCACACATTGGCATACAACTTAAAAAAATAACCCATTCTGTCAAACAGGTAATCATTTCCTTAACAGCAAAAACTTTATTTGTGTTTCTGGATGTAAACATTTTTGTTTTTAATAAATATACTGTTTTCACATAATGCACATCACCTGGGCTTATATCTCAGTATCTTTTGTTTGTTTCTAAACGTGCCAGGATTTTTAAAATTGGACAAATGTTGACTAATAGTTTTACCACATCTATGTATAAACATATATTTCTAAGGTAATATATTATCAAGAAAAGATCCATTTTAAAACTGACAAAATCTGTCTAACCCTTACTCCATGGATATTGTTACCACATGTTGTAACTAGTTTTGGTGGACAATGCTGGTCTTTAGCCTATAAATCTCTCTGTCTGTATTGCAACAAGTCAGATGTAGTTCAATTCCAAGCCTTCTCTTTTACATCAGATACCAAATTTTTATCGTAGCCCCTTTGTATATATAAATGTTATAATTCCAAGGCTTATTGTTTTGCCTTCTTTGTGCCACTACAACTATAGTGCACCCTCAAAAACTGTGTGTAAAGAATACTATTAACAGAAAATTTTGAGTGACAGCTTTAGGCAGATCAAAGGGTGTTCAACGTTTTTTTATGCAAGCATCTTTAAACTGACCCATCAATGAGACCGTAAGCACACTAAAATTCATAGTAATAGCAATAACTAAATTACTTAAATTAAAATATTTAACAAATACCTGTAATATGCATAACTAAGAAGCCGCTAACAACCAGCAATCATCCACATAATGTTTTCATATATCATCACTAGAAAAAAAACGTATATTCACTGCTGGATATGTAGAGATGTTCAAAATAGCGTATCACTAAATCAGCATAAATTGGAGCAAAAGTGTATATAAAAGTATATTGCCAAATCTATAAATGACACAAAAACAGTCTGTACTGCAATAAATGGAGTGAAGAAGCAGTAGTAGAATTCAGACTCAAGAATCCATTGCCAAAAGACAAAAACAATGTTTATTGCAAAGCTTTCGGGTCACAAACAACCTTCCTCACTGCTACCATCATGAAAGTAAAAAATGCAACATTTAAATAGAAGTTCTTAAAAAAACACATGATTACAGCCAGCCTATGGTATGTGCATATATATTTACATATGAATTTTTAAATGATTTTATATAACGTTTTTACATATACATATGCATTGTTACAAAGTGTATATTGTAATATGGGGGGATAGCATTACTATTCTGTGACAGGCTGGCTGTAATCATGTGTTTTTAAGAACTTCTTTTTAAATGCTGTATTTTTTACTTTCATGATAGTAGCACTGAGGAAGGGCATTTGTGACCCGAAAGCTTTGCAATAAACGTTTGTTTTTTGTCTTTTGGCATTGGATTCTTGAGTCTGAAATCTATAAATCCAACAGCATGCCAAATGTCTTGTTTTATTGAGATATCTCATCAAGACCATTCCCATGCAGATTGTGGTTTTGCTGTTAGCATCATCAATGCAGTGATTCTTTTCATTTAAGTTTTTGAAAATATATGCATATAAATGATAATTATGGGAATATTTCAGTTTACTGAAAATGTTTGTAGAATTAACTTTTATAAAGGGTGTATTATTTCATTAACGTTTGATTTAATTAATTAGTGCCATGGCTGAGTTTTTTTGTTTTTTTTTTTGACTATAGTGACATTAGTCATTGTTGTACAGCTATGTACATGTTGGTTAAAAGTTAGGTCACTGTCCACATAAGGTCCCAAATTCCAAACAACTGAGTCAAGTCTTAGGGGTGTATTGTCAATGTGGTAGTTCCCTGGAGTAAATGACTTCCCAAATGATACAGTAATGCATTTTGTGGCCTTTAGTTCAATTCATGATTTTTGCAAGAGTTATTTATTTGGGACAAACCTTCCTGCAGGCTGGCTAAGTTATTTGGGGATTCAACGGCATCTCCTAGCTTGCAGTCATTTGCAAACTTGGCCAGACAGAGCCATTTAGTATTGGCTTTTACTTCAGAAAAGTAGATGCTAAACTGGAGAGGTCCCATTACAAAATGCTGGGGACTCCACTGGTCACTGGTCTCTTTGTGGAGGTAACTTCCCCTATTTTGATTATCTGCATCGTGTATGTGAGCCAGATGGCAATCTAGTGGATAACACAGGATTATTCTGTTTATTTAGCTTTTCTACTATGTCTGAGTGGGGAATTGTGTCAAAGGCTTTGGCACTGTGTACCATTTTGTCTCTATCCATCCCTTTGTTGACCTTTTCAAAAAATCCACCAGGTTGAATAAGCATGACCTGCCCTTGATGAATCCAGACTGAGGTGGGTGTTGTGTTTGGTTATTCCTTTGTGCTGATTGATTAATTCCATGATAAGTCTGTCCATGGCTTTACATATGAGACTGGGCAGACTTATAGGTCTATAACTGCTGGACCTGTGGACAGTTATCCCTTATACAGGGGATTGACTGTATCTGTTCTCCATTCACTTAGTACAAAACTTGTACAGAGGCTGAGACTGAACAGTGTTGTTAGGGGAATAGCTAAATTATGCTTCATGCTATCTGAGATGCATCTAGAAGCCACTACTGCAATAGTTTTAGCATTTGATAGCAATTTTAGGATTTGGCCCTGTGTGATAGCTGGAGGTGAGCCAGTTTCAGGTATGTCATGAGGAACAGATGAAGGCGAGACAGGTGCAAAGTTAGAGCTAAATTTATTGATCAGTAGGTTAGTTATATCTTCAGTCTGAGTGTAAGCAACATCATTCGCAATCAGCTAAGTGCATTGCTGTGTTGTGCTTTTGATTGCCTGGGTCTGTGGAAGGTCCTCCCTTACACAGGGCAATGACAGTAGCTGTTCTCCATTTACTTCAAGAACCTTGCTCTTCAGGTGAATTTCTTGGCATCCGTGCGTCAAACACACAGTAAATAGGTTATGATTGTTTCCAGCTCATAATCCTCTATACAGGGCATGGAAAGCCATGATTATGCTCCAAAATCGGGTACGATATAAACCTGTTAAGGACGTCTCTAGTATGACAGTGCTTAGTGGTGTTTAATAAGGGCTTGTTTAGGACACCTAAATAGTGTTAAGACTGGATTTTGTGCTAGGGACTAACATTGGGCAGAACAATGATAGATGGCAAAACATCTTTTAAAAGCTATTAAATGCTTTGCTCTGCTACATTTATAAACAGAAATGTGGCAGAATGAAATGTCTAACGTCTTTTAAGGCTTGGATGGTTTTCAAATGCTTTGAAAGCTGGTAAAATACTTTGCATTCCTACATTTCTGTTTTTTGGAAGCAAAGCTCCATTCACTAGAAAGTTCACTCTTAAATGAATTTCTTAAGCTTCATGTCTTGAACATATGATAAGCTGGTTATGATCACAGTCCCAATCATAATCCAGTGGTTTAATTGATTCCAATAAGTTAACTGAGAATGAATCACAAAGAATCAAGTTTTCTACCCTGTCAGTTAACTACCCTTTAATATTTCAATCATTCATAAAAACTTAAGTACAAGATCTATTATCATTCTTGGAAATGCATCAATACTTTAGGAATCAACATCACTAGTTACAAGCTAGTTAGTAGAGCACAGACTTAGTAAAACTAATAGGAACACAAGGTATATACTTCAGTAGATGATATAAGATAGACTTGTCTAATGCCTTTTAAACAACTGTTTCTTCAGAATGCCTGGGAGTATAGCAACAGGTTGTTCAACACCCTTTTGAACTGGCTGACATTTATTCTATCTTTCTACCTGTTTAAAATGTATGTACCCTAACTCTGGACTATGACACTGCAAGCAAAGGTTTATATAGGTCTGTTGGTCTGCAGTACTAACAATATTTGATCAGCTTACAAAGCCCCATTAATAATAAAAATTTTGACATTAAAAAAAAACCAAAAAGTTTAATTGGTCAGTATTCTTGGTATTTAAAAATTAACTTACTCATCAATACTAGCAAACAGAATTAAACCAATCATTCCAAACATTGTTTCCCCTAAAAAAATCAGGTTTCATAATACAAAGACAAACCTTTGATCATACCCTTAGTCTGGACAGCATGATCAGTCTCTCTCTACCCATACACATACTCCAATCTACACCTTAGCTATTGATGCCACAAAAGCATTTGATAGAGTCAATGTAAATGTTTTGCTCAATATCTTGCCTCTCTTTAACATACCCAGTAACTATATACAAGCTATCAAAACACTATACTCCAAGGCTCATATTTACCTACAAATTTATAAACTATTGACATTGAGAATGGTGGCAGACAAGGATGTCCTATGTCCCTCTATCTTTTTAATTTATGCATTTATACACTGAACCCCTTTTTCCTCCTCATTTATCAGAAAACTTTCCATCATATCCCCAATATCATTTAGACTAAAATTACCCTAGCGGCTTTTGCTGATGATCTAAATCTTTACTACTCACTACCTAATTCAGACCTCCAGAAACTACTATCCACTATAGACACCTTTTCAACTTTCTTGAATTACAAACTAAACCTAAAGAAAACAAATATCTTCCCTATTAACTCTCTCTGTCAGCTTCCCACATACTCCTTAGCAGCTGGTATTAAAACTAACCATTCATTAACATATCTAGGAATATCCTTCCACAAAGATCCTAAACAATCATATACAATTAACGCTATTAATCTCTGATCAAACATACAACATGATATTGGCAGATGGATAAAACTTCAACTTCCATTCCTGGCTAAAATAGTCACAATCAATATGAATTTTCTACCCAGATTTCTATATATATTTAATGCATCCAATACCATTATCAACCTAAAACTCTTCAAAACCATTCACTCCACAATTTCCAAATTTATTTGGGTCCCCAAATCAGTAAGAATCATTTATAATAAATTGACATACCATAAAGACTATGGAGGGTTAGGGCTGCCGGACTTTAAACTCTACTATGATATCATAAACTGTAGTAGACTAATAACAATAGCCGATCACACCCTTTCACTACAATAATGGACTCCAACCTGGGTCAAACTATTACACAACTATATCAAAACACTATCCATAAACCCCAGAGCCCTCCCTTTCCTTTACAATGAAAATTTAAAAAATCGTAAAATACACCCAATCATTAAACATAAAATCACTATCATACAAAGGATGTTCAAATCATTAAACCTATATTATGCATTCGCTTCCCAACAACCTATCCACCTTAACCCCAATCTCAAAATGAATAACAGCATCATTAATCTAAACAATTATCCCCTCCAAGAAACGAATCATCTCTGATATATTTCCCTTCAAGATCAATACTATCACTGAAATTAGAACAAAATTAAAGCTCCCTAAAACCTATATAATCAATTTAAGGCAAATCTGAGACCTTAGCCGATACATTATAGACAATCATGATATCAATGCAAATGACATCCAAACTTGCAAAACCATATGGAACCTCCTATCCTCAAACAAAAAAATGCTATCTAACTCCTACAAACTTATTCTATCAATCAAAATGCAATAATAAGTTATTTATTCTAGTTACTGGAAGGAAATTGATCCTTCAATCACAAACAAACAAATATCTCAAGCGATCCAGCTTACCACCAAACTTATTCCCCTTAAAAAACTTAAATATACACAGATCATGATACTTCATAATGCCCATCTCACGCCAATCATTATAAATAAAATATACCCAACCACCTCTCAGTCCTGTTCCTATTGTGATAGTCACAAGGCTGATCTACTCCACATCTTCTGGAGCTGCAAGTGCACCTACAATGGTGCTCACTTAAGAGTCCAACTAGAAAAAATGGGCTATGAAAAGTCCACCTTATCTTGGAAACTAACTCTCCTACATATCATCTCCACAAGCCTGACTAAACTACAAACACAGATATTAATAACAATAGTTTCTTTACTTAAATACTACATTACATTACATTACATTGGAAGGATAGAGTATCACTCACATGGGAGGGTTTCAAACAATTAGCTACCGAACACCTACTAGCTCACAAATATTTAACCTACACTGAGAAATCCCACACTCATTTTACAGAATTTTGAAAATCCCTTTTTGAACATATTCTAGATTGAAGTTGCTATATATAATCAATGATGGAAATCTGGCATATGTGTAAATAGTTCTTACTGTTTTGCATTTATGTTTTATTATTCAGCAATGTATTCTATGGCCATATTACTACTTGTCTATTAATATTATTACATTTTACTGTATCTGTTTTCACAAAAAAGGAAATAAAAAGATTTTATACAAAAAAAAAACTTACTCAGATTATCTATCAATACAGTAACTTAAATACATATTCCTCTTTTCCACCAGTTTAGTGTGTTTCAATTTTGCAGTCCTGTTTAGCTAAGACTGCATGCAGAATAAGCAACTGAGATAACTTGGTTATCGCCTTTATAATTGGCTGTCATAGACTAGGCTGTGTCTTATGTCATTCCAATGTTTCACCCAGCATTATAAGAAAAGATCACAAATAAACAACACAAAATAAAAATACTTGAAAAACAACAACTAAAGCCAGTGAAATGACCCAACTTTAATAACACAAAAACATAATAATTGTGGCATTTCACTGCCTTTATTTGTTGTTTTCATTATAAGAAAACATGACTGAAGCTCATCTTGTTTACCTCAAACCATGTGATAATGTGATCTTACATGGTAAAGTAAGCAAACTATTTTGCATAACTGAGGCATCAGAGGGATAGAGTGATAGTCAGTGTGTATCATGCTAGCCATGGTTTGCTTGTGGCAAATAAATGTGTCAAACAGAAAGTTGATGCAGCCTCAGAAATTTGGAGCATTATCAGAGTAAAAGTAGTAAAGGACTAAAAGGAAACAGAAAAGTTTGCATTTAATGGAGAAAGGAGAAAAGTAATTGCAGACCTCATCCCAAATATCTAAGACTGCCTTTAAAGTCCAATATTTTGACAGCAATTTTTTTCTGATTAACTAACTTTGAATCATTAGGATACACAGTTATTGTGTAGTGTAATACCCTCTGAGATGTGCATTGGCACATCCTGCCCATAATACAATTAACCACAACTGCATGGGTACCTGTAATATTAATAAAACATGCCCACAATGTCTATCAGTAAAATAGTAATAAAAACAAATGGAACTGAAGCACCACCAATGCAAAAAAATCAAACATTAAAATATTATAATGCAAATGAACAAAGCTGGAGTGGAGTGCCACCAATTCTGGAAAACAACTAACACTAAAAGTTTTGCTACACATCATCCCTCAACAAACTGAGCAGCAATCATTCAAAAAATACAAACACAGGTGGGTTACATTTTTTTTATTTTATCCCCCCCCAAAAAAAAATGGCCCACAAAAAATGTAAGGGCAGTAATGCAAATTGCAGCACCAATACATGAAATTAAGGTAGTTGGAACTGATTATAGACATTCTGCTCTTGCACAGAGAATAAAAATTCCTCTGTCTGTGTGAAAGTTTATAGTACACCATGAAAACAACACCAGCTATTATTTAAATATAGTTTATTCTACATTATAATAGTGCAGTCAACATTATAAAAATAAATATAAATATACCCCCGGATTCACAAAGCTCCGTGCAAGAATAAGACTATTCTTGCATGGCATGGTTCGTGTCTATTTAGAACAGCAGTGTGCCTTACATATTCATGAAGGCATGCTGCTGTTTAATTTACATGGACACAAACCATGAATGAGTGCAGGGGCATATCCGTGTAGTGCACGGATACTAAACATGCCCCTGCACTCAGAAAGTGCCATACAGCACGTTCTAAGCTGAATTGGCATAATATTAGAGCTTTGCTCTAATATTATGCCAGTATTTCAGTATCCACAGACACTAAAATGAAAAAAAATGATCATTTCGGTGTCTGCGGACACTAAAATAAAAATGGCAAAAAGAAAGAAATGCAGGGGGTGTGTGACAGGTTTTGTGACACACCCCCTGCATTGCTAATTTGCCGTATGACACTTTTGTAACATGCTAAAGCAGGGTGTGCAAATGTACACATAACGAGGATAAATCCTCCAAAATTGAAAAAGCACAAACATAGCCTCACAAACATAAAAAGTTGATAGAGAACAGGTCATGCATTACCATGAATTACGTAAGGGCATAAGTCTGAAAGCAAATGTATATCAATATCCCCTTACAGCAGTGCATGTTAACAAAGGCACAAATGATGAGGGCATTAAATAATAAATTAGGGTCACACCTGAAAATATGCCCTCACACACTTAGAAAGTTGCTAGATAACAGGATATGTATTAGCAGGAGTCCCTGAAGGACAGAAGCCTGGAAGCCAAATGAATGACATTATTTCATGATTGCAGTCCTCAATGACTTTTCAGAACACCACAAGACTTACTTATATAACATAATAATAATATAAAAATACCATCATTTTTTCCAAGCCTAAGGAATGTTTAAGCTTCGCTAAGTGTGTGTGAGTGCGTTATGGCCTTTCACTTAGCATAGCTTAAACATCCCCAGGAGATAAATGCAAACATACAGGTGAAAATTATAGGCTGAGGTAGTGTAGTGGTTAGAGTCCTGGCTTTGCATGCAGGTGTTCATGGCTTGAGTTCCAAGACAGCCAACTTACTTTTCTATGGGAAAGTAGTGTTAAAATTATTTTTGTAAACTTAAATTATGTAGCAACTGTTTTTTGTCAACCAGGGTAGTGTATCATGGTCCAAACGTGAGATATCAGTGTAGAAAAGATGTGAAACCCACATATAAACACAAGTGCTCCATACAGTATAGTCACACAAGAATATAATTTAATGAAAGCACATAGGGGGATGTCATGGAAGGTAAACATAAAATTTTACCCCCCTCCCCAATGTCGTGTGACCCTGGAGTTGATATATATATATAGTTAGGGGGTGTGGGGGGCACAGCCCCCCACATTGGTGGGTGTGGGGGGTGAAGCCCCCCACCTATTTTCATTTAGAATGTGTAGTTTTTTTTGTATTTTCATGTTTTTAAATGGAAATAGGTGGAGGGCTTTGCCCCCACACCCCCCAATGTAGGGGGCTGTGCCCCCCCACACCCCTTAACTATATATATCAACTCCAGGGTTGCATGACATTGGGGAGGGGGGCAAATCCCTGGTTTTTGCCTTGAATACTGGTTGTCGACCAAATGAACTGTCAACCAAATGAGTTTAGATCAAATGAGTTGTCGATCAAATGAAGGTGACCCATATATATATATATATATATATATATATATATATATATATATATATGTATATATATATATATATATATATATATATATGTATATATAGATATATATATATACATATATATATATGTATATGTATATATATATATATATATATATATATATATGTGTGTGTATACACACACACACACACACACACACACACACACACACACACACACACACATATATATGTATAAATATATATAAACATATATATATGTGTATTTATATAACATGCAGTGTAGCCATACCTTAGTCCAAGAAACCTGTACAAAGGCTGTACAAAGGGGGGGAATGGGCCACATACAGGCACATATTTCAAATATTGCTACTGGGTGCGTTTCAGCTGAAACTTCTGAAGGATATGAGGATGGGAACTGACATGATATGTCATTATTCACTGACATAAATCCTTGTATCATCACAGTGATTTACCAGACAAATACAAATAAACTGGGGAACAGAACCAAAGTACGAGCCAAACATCTGGACATTCTGCCAAATGCCTGGCAGTGGACAGACACACTTGAAACCCCTTAGTGCAATGAATCCGGAACAAGCCTGACAAAATGGGGGAACAAGGCATGACAATAGAGACATATCCAACATACGTGAGTAGATAAGCTGAGAAAGTTGCTGTACTAACAGTGTTAGTCCTAACATATATTGACAGAAATATCACAAGTCTGGGACTCAATTGCTTCTCATAATATAGTGACCCCAATCCTCACATCATCCCCCTGATGTGTCAAGAATACACAACAGTTATGGGGACCAGACCAAAGGTATTGGCCAGACAACTGTGCATCCTACAAATATATGGACATAACACAACATTATTGAAACTGCACTGAGCTACCAAACACCATCCAAACTACAAGCAGACTGACATAACACTACCCAAGTCCAGCTCTGGGGCTGTACATATGCATTTGCAAAGATAACAGGCACTGCAGGGATGTAACACTACTGAAAAGCAGACACTGACTTGAAAGTGCATACCCACAACCAGTTGTACCATAGTCACAGTGACATACCAGTAAGCAAACTGAACACTGCACTATAATGACAGTGTGAACACACATATCCCGTTTGCCACTCACATATTACTCATACATATATTGCCCCAAGGCCCAGTGTGGTGGGAATCTTGAGGTGTTACAAGACATGTCATGGTCTACGTGTACAAACATATAGCAGCAGATGGAGGACCAGAAACTGGAGCAGCCTGCACAGTCAGATAGAAGAGGTCCATGCCACTCACATGTACCCCCCTCCTAACACAGTCCAAATAACATGTACACATGACACTTCGACAAAATCCTGACAGTCTGTTAACAATGGCCAGACATACACAGACCTCTCAAATGTACAGTTCACCTCAGAATGTACAGGCTTAGGACCCATATTTATGGCCTCTTCCCCGTAACATGTCTGTGGGTCTACTACATCACTGGGATGGTAGCAGGAATGAAGGCAAGAAATAACGATACTAAATACCTCTGAGCCTCATAGTGCATTACATCTGGACAATGCCTGACATAATTTGGGGACAGAGACACAAACACAGGCATAGACTGGACATATTGCTGTTATAAACTGAGACAGTTGCTGATGTTACCAGGTTTGTTGTAACATATCCTTTATGAGGAATATGAAGTCAGTAATACCAATGGATGTTAGTATTTACTGGCTGCATTCCCCGGAGTCCCCAACTGATTTTCCAAGGACAACAACTGTCTGGGGAATAGACCAAACATAACAAGCAAACGTTTGGCCAGTCTGTGGACAGCAAGCCAGTGGAGAGGTATGTCAGAGACATATCACTGTCAGATGTGAAGTCACTCAGTAAATGCATGTCCAGACATATCCTGTCATGCTATCAACCCTCCATGTGTATAACAGCACTAACTGACATACATTCTGTTCACAATTCTGGAGATATGTCTCCCATGTTATTGGGCTGTCTCCACATGTCCTGTCCTGTGCAGTATTCCCATCTACTATGAATCTGTAACCTCCACATCTCTGTAATGTCCCTCACACAGGCAAGGAAAAGGGGCAAGGCCCACATCAAGAATGTCCTAATATGTTGGAACTAGCAGTAGTGTCCAGGCCCACAGCACATTACTATGTGGGCACCTACATAGTTGTATGGCCTTAGCAATACCTGACAGGACAACATCAACCCCTCAAGGTAGGGTGGAAGCCTGTAGTGGACAGCAGACATACACAACTACCATTATAGGTTGAATTAATCTCTGGACAGGCCATGAAGGAACGTGTACCTCACTGGAAGACATCTCACCTTGGTCTGCACAAGCAAATAAGGTCATTGGTGATGTACCCTACAGCTGTCTTTGAGTGCAATCACTAGGCCTTCCAGACATATGTCTGCAATTCCAGAAGCAACACGCATATCTGCTCTGTAGTGGTGGTCAATAATACCACATACACATATGCCATAGATATAGGCAACCGGCTGCAGACCGGTGATATGCAGACGTCACCCCCCTGTCCCCCCATAGGTACACATGTGCATGTACAGAACCTGATTCCCTCCCCTCATAGTCACACAGCAAGTCTGTAATGCCCTCTCAAAGGCAACACATAGAGGTCTCCATAGGGCTGTTACCCTTTCTGGCTGCATCCTACACGAACACAGGCATGGCTTTTCAGACTCATTCTGCAGTGTAGTCTACCACAGCCTGAGCATCGGTGTCATCCCATCTGCACAGTGGACAGACAGAAAGTAGATAAGAAACAGGTTATGCATTAGCATGAATGTTCTGAAGGATAGATGTCTGAAACTGAAATGTATGCCATTACTACAGGACAGCAGTCCTTAATGACATGGCCAAAACACACAGTACTCTACAGTTAATATAATAATATGATATTAATATCCAATAGGAGATATATAAAAACATACAGCTCAAACACCAAGAACAGGATATTGTAGTTCTCAGAGTCCCAGCTCTGCATGCAGGGATGCATGGCTCGAGTACTACAACAGGCAATCAAATTTTACATGGAAATAAGTGTTAAAAGTACTAATTTAATAATACAATATGTGTTAAATTATTTTTGGCAACCAGGGTAGTGTAGCTGGTGTAACATGGAAGTGTGAGTGCATATAACATGTGATATCACCCATGTATACACAAGTGTCCCATACAGTATAGCCAAATCCCTTGCTACTGTAACGATAACACATAGAAGCATGCTATGTAAAGGAAATCATATACACTTATAAATGAAGTCATTACTCTATTTTATAAGCCTGGAATGTGAGCAATGGTTACCAGAGCTCAGCTATGCTTAGCAGGTTTAAGTGTTGCTCAAACATGAATGCTAACCAGCAGTTAGCTCAGCTAAGCTGATTTGCGCACTGGTAAGCGTCGTTAACCAAAGCCTACACGGTGTAAGCACCTGATTGTTTAACCGTGTATTAGCATCACTCACCATCACGCAAACCCACTTAAACCTGCTCAAAACTGCTTTAATCACTCTGTCTCCATCAGCCCTTGCTTTGCCCAGCAACAAAATAAACAGCCCTTGCCGAACTTGAACCCAGGATTCTATACACCATAGCCACAGCAACTTATCACTAAGCCATCTGATCCATAGGGCTTGCTGATGTTTTTTCAAACATATCATGCATTACAGCCAGTTTACAATAGGGAAGAAACACTGTAGAATCAGGAATGATTGGTATTTACAAATACATATATATATATATATATATATATATATATATATATATATATATATAATAAACATATGTAGTGAGATAGATAGTTATGTATAAGAATATATAGATATATTAGCAATAAATACTGAGGTGTATGCATGTGTATATATATATATATATATATATATATATATATATATATATATTTATATATATATATATATATATATATATATGTGTATATATATATATATGTGTGTGTGTGTATAAAAATGTAAATATATATATATATATATATATCCATATATTTGGGGATATAGATATATGTAAGGGAACATATAAAATGAACATGACAACTATATATATATATATATATATATATATATATATATATATATATATATATATATATATATATTATTTATCTATGACATGCAGTGCTGTCATACCACAGAACACCTTAGTACAAGGAGTCTGGACCAAGCCAGACAAAGTGGGGTGACAAGGGTATGGAAATAGGGACACATTGGATATAATTGGGTAGATAAACTGTGGAAGTTGCTGCAGTAACACTGTCCGTCCTAACATATGTTGAATGCAATATCAGATGTCTGAGAAATCAATTACCTGTCATTATGTAGTGAGTACATTCCACACATCATCCCACTGAATTGTCAGCAATACACATCTGTCTTGGGGACAAGACCAAATATATGGGCCAGACAACTGTATGTCCTATGAACACCTGGAGGGTAGAGACCTATGAGTGCAGCTATGTAACATTAGGTAACTACACTGAGCTGACAAGCATGTCCCCAAGTAACATCCAAACTACAGTCAAAACTACACATCACTACTACCCAAAGCAGCTTTGGGGAATTACATATGCATTAGCTACTACAGCATGCACTACAGGAATGGAACTCTATTAACAAACAGACAGCGATGTGAAAGTGCATACACACAAACAATTGCACCACAGTCACAGCTACATACTGTTAAGCCTACCAAATACTACAGTATAAAGGCTGTATAGAAAGATATATCCTCAATGACAGTCACACAATACCTCTACATATACTGTGCCAGGTCACAGTGTAGCCGGAATTGTGGGGTGTTATGGGACATGTCTCAAAATGCCCAAACATATACTGCTGATAGACCACCCATAACTGGTGCAGCATGCACAGTTGGATACAAAAGGACCCATGCCACTGACATCTGCCCACCCCCGTACACAGTCCAACTATTAAGTACACAGTACTCTGCTAAAAAATCATGATAGGCCATACACAATGGCCAGACATACACCAACCTCTTAGCAAAACAACTAAAATGACTGAAGACAGTAAACAGAAAAACAACCAGCCAGTAATCCGTACTATTTAATATACTCTGATGTCTCGGTCAAAGCCTTCAAGTATTAAAACATTACAAAACATACTTGCCTTAAATACAAGAAGCAATTAACACTTAATTACATATTTAAATAAACAGCCTCCAATTACACTCCTCGTTTAACCCCCTAGGAGCTAAAGTATCAAATGTTAAAATGTAAATTGATTCTTTACACAACAACATAACATGGTGAAATCTATTAAAATGTACAGCTATAGAACTTTCTTCTTCCATATTAGTAATATCTCTTACATGTTCGAACAGCCTAATTTAAAACACTTCTTACTCTTCCCCACATACCATTTGTTACAAGGGCATCTAAGAGCATTCTCTATACTCTGACCTCTTGATTGTACAAGGTTCAACATGTTGTCCAACCTTTACCCTCATATTTATGGCACCTACACCACATGTGTGGGATTCCACAACATCACTGGGATGATAGCAGGAATGACAGCATTAAATAATGATAGACCATACCTATCAACCTCTTACTGCATGACATCTGTACAAAGCCTGACATAATTGGGGACAGAGGCCCAAAAACAGGGCCATATTTGAAATATTGCTGTTATACACCGAGAAAGTTGCTGGTGTTACAGGGTTTGTTGTAACATATCTTTTTCTGAGGAATATGAAGTAAGAAACACAAATGGATGTTGGCGTTTACTGATTGCAATCACAGAGTATGCTACTGATTTGCCAAGGACAACAACTGTCTGGGGAACAGACCAAACATAACAGGCAGACCTCTGGCCATTATGTGGATAGCCCTACAGTTGAGAGCTATGCAGACATATAGCTTTGTCAGACTGAAATCCATGCTGAACCAGCATGTCCTGACAAACCATGTTAAACTATTAGTATTCAAACCATATAACAGCCATACTCACATTCTGTTCTAAGTCTTGAACCTTCTCCACCATTTAGTTGGACTGTCTCCACAAATCTTGTAAGATGTATTCCCACCTCCCATCTGTAACACTGTAGCTCACACACCTTCAGGATATCTTCCTCACAGTCAAGGTAAAGGGCCAACGCCCACATGCAGTACTCAATTATAGGAGTGTGTTGCCATGATATTGACTATTGGAGTAACTACACAGCTGCTCTGCATGCAATTAGCAAGTGGGGAACACCAATTGGTGTGCAGGCCATCACCTGGTCATGAGCATTACCTACAAAAGTTAGGCTGGCACCTATTCAAATCAGGTCTATACCTGTACGTAAGAGAGAGAGAGAGAGAGAGAGAGAGAGAGAGAAGGACTGCAAGGTATGTGAAACAAGTAATCATGTAATTGAATGCAGTAGGTGGTCTGTAATAATGGGAAATAGGAGGTTGAAAGAATATATCTCAACAAGACTTACTGTGAACAGCACCCTCTGATAGATCACAGAGCTACTGGGATGCAGAAGTGTGGTCCACTGTAGCTGTATGGACTCAGCAATACCTGACCTGTAAAATCTGCCTCTGCCATGGTACAGTAATCCCCTTTGATGGACAGCAGCAATACACAAACCACATAATAGGTTGCTATATTGGCTGTACAGGGCCACATAGGTACAGGCAGCAATTTGGAAGCATGTCCACCTCTATCTGAACAAGCATGTAAGGTCACGGGTGACTCCCTGTAAAACTAACTCTGAGTACAAATCAGACATATCCACACCGCTAAGGCCAATCACAAGGGTGTCTCCACATATGTTGTCAGTCTCAGAGGCAATAACACAATTCACCCTGTACTGGTGGTAAATCACATCTCATACACACATGCCATGGTTATGGGTAACCTGCATCAGACAGGTTAGGTGTGAACATCACCCCCCTGTCCCCCATCTGTATAGGGGGGATATGCACATCAACCGCACCCCTCCCCTCATCAAAGGTGAACAGGTATGTATTGCCTACTGAAAGGCAACAACAGCAAGTCTCCATGGGGCTGATAACATCCCTGTCTGCATCCTACATGAACTCAGTCATGTGCTCACAGTTCCATTCCATCACACACTGTAGTCAAACATGGCCTTGGTACCATCCACACCCAATCCATATGGAAGATGGCCACTGTCATCCCTCTACACAGAGATGAATGGGCAATAGAGGATTATGCAATTAACTGTCCATCATGGGGGGAATATGACACATCAGGGCCAGGAGTACAATGCAAGCTGATATTCTGCTGATAGATTAGAGGGGTATGGTGTAGTTGTGAGTGGTGGTAACAAATATCCACTGTTGATGTGCAATTTCTGTCCCTACTGTTGACAAATGTATGAGGTCCTATGATGTGTTTCCCTGTTTATGTCTTCCAGGTGGTATGCAGCATCCTAGGCTTCCACTGTATACAGAGGCTGAGACAGCTATCATAATAGAAACTGTCATCCATAACCATGGAGTCATTTCTGGCTGTGGCCAACAACATCTGTGGGAGAGGACCACCCTGTGGAATGACCTAGTCCACAGAGTAAATTATGTTGACCTGCAAGCATGAGCCTATGAGCAGGTCCAGCATCATGCAACCGACCTCATATGCAATGCCTGGTGAAGGGATGCTGCTGTAGCCAGGTACTGCTTAGCCACAGGTTGGGGCCCAGCCATGCAGGCCCCACTGACACCCACTGAGGAGCTCCTCGCCATCCTTGGGGCTCCCACCCTAACCATAGAACAGGATCCAGAATCCAGCATTGTGGAGGTGGGTGACACCCACACAATGGATGAGGAGCATGCAGGTAAGGCCCCAGTGCACATTACTAGAATACTGTAGCATACATAGTTGTATCTGTAGAGTATCTACATGCATATGTCAGATAAGATAGCAGTTGTAGACGGGGTTTTGTAATACACAGAAGTGTACATCTATGGTGCTGGACAGCATATTTTGTAATATTGGGGGTTGTACTATAAATGTGCAGAAATGCTGCTTTCACCCTGTTCCAAGGCCACATGTGAGTCTGCTGACAGTACCTCTCTCCCACAACTATTTATGTCCCTCTGGTCTACAAGTGGGACAGCAGTCTGTAGCTGGTGAGTATGGAATTGTTTTGTTATCATTTGCCAATACCCCAGGCATGTTAAAGCCATGCTATTTGCCATGCACATGACTGTCACACCTAGCCATATTGCTTGATGTGCATGTTCACTTGTGGTGGTGTTAACTGCAGTGCATCACAGTGGTCACCATGGGGGCCTATCTGAAGAGTATGTAACATTTCTGTACCATACCTCACAACCTGTCAGTGCAAGACATCTGGACAGAGACCAACAAACTGGGGGGGCAAACGGGCTATGGTAGGGACATGTATGAAACGTTCATCCTATACAGTGGATGTTAAGATGACAAAGTGTTTCTGATATATACAATGAGAGACCACAATATTACAGTCCACACCTTTTACAACCTGTAATGTGACCATAACATGAACAATTAACTTGTAAAGCAGAAAAATATGTTAGGGCATCAAATATGGGGTATACAATCCTTACAATACACTGGATGCATATGTGTGAACACCCTCCAAATAACATGTTGTAGAAGCAGCTTGTGATGTACTGACAGCATCCACTCTCCTAGAGTACATACCTGCCATCAAGTACAGGGACTCAATGTAACACCAAATAATGGATTGCTGTCCAAGCAGTGTATTCATGACATTTGCTCAGTTGCCTATAACAGAAGCAGCCATGGCTTGCACACATCTTACAAATCATCAAAGGGATCTCATATTTGAAAGGTGTCAGTCAGGAGTAGGGTACAACAACATTGCCACAGCATTGCATATATCATGGAACACAGTGGAGACAGTCATCAAAAGGTGGATTAAATGTGGGACAACAGTGCTGTTGAATAGAACCAGATGTCCTTCCAAAACAGATGAAAAGACACATTGAGAACTGGTCAGGGACGCTGCCAGAAGACATGCAGCTACACTGAGGGAGTTGCAGGAATCTCTGGCAAGTACTAGTTGTGTAGTACATATAGCAACCATCGCCTGGATTCTGCATAAGTCTGGCCTATGGGGTAGGGTGAGTAGATAGAAGCATTTACCCACACCAAACACCATCCAGGACTGTGTACAATTAGCAAAACATAATATCAAGTCTCCCAAAGGCATGTGTTGAAATGTGTAATGGTGTAGTGAGACCATGGTTCAAACTTACAGCCACTATCCCTAAAGCTACGTGTGGTGCGCAAGCAACACCTCACTTCACCTGAAGACCACCATCCACACACTGAAGCTCAATGGTGGAACTGCCCTGCTTTGGGGTTGCTGTTCATTAGCTGGAATTAGGCCTGTAGGCATGGTGGAGGGAATTATGAACAGTTCCAAATAACTCTCATGTGTGGGCCAAAGCCATCAAACATCTGCAAGACAGCTGAGGATGGAGAGGCATTTCAGCTTTCAACATGACAATGACCTGAAGCATACATCCAAAGCTACCTAAGAATGGCTCCACCAGAATACAATCAAGGGTATGAATTGGGCCAGACAAAGCCCAGACTTAATACCAATAGTAACCCCCCAGTGTGACCTCCAATGGCTGTGCACATGAGCTGGCCTTGCAATCTGACAGAGTTGGGGGACCTTTGCAGGGAAGACTGTCCAAATAATGCCAAGTCAAGATATGCCATGCTGATATACCCCTTCCCAGGAAGAGTGACTGCTGTAGTTCCCTTAACAGGTGGTTCAAAAAAGCACTGGTTTAAGGGTGTTCACACTTAAGCAACCACCATATCATATGCATCTCACTCAGTATATTTCACAACTAACACATTTGTCTGTTTCTCGATTGGATTGCTCAGATCATATGTTACATGTAAGGTGGGTAATGTTTTTGAATGTAGTATTGTAGTCTCATTTTATATAATGCAAAAGTCTGGCATGTTAACAGGGGTGTGTACACTTATCATATCCACATTAAGCTTAGTAGGTTGTTGGTGTAACAGGATCTGTTTGAACAGACATTCACTGCTGGTGATGAGGTCTGGAAATCAAATGTATGTCATTAATTAGTGACATCAGTCCTCATATCATCCCAGTTATGTGTCAGAAGAACACATAGGAGTTGTGATGAAAAGAGCAAACATATGTGCCAGACATCTACATATTTTTCAATGATTTGTACATTTGTGAGGTATGGTCTACAGTAGCTGCCACTGTGCTATACAGGTGAACAGCAATAATGTGTACATGGGTGCAGTGTGTGCTAGGGGAATGGACATCACCTACTAACAGTACTCCTGCATCTCAGAGATGTATATTGTTTGTAACAAGTATTAAGAATGGCTGCAATGCATGATGTTGAGGGCTGTGTGTCATGCATGTCACCTTTTGGGTAATGTAAAGTCTGTGTAATAACTTTGTGCCACCTTACCTGTAAGTGTCTGTGTGCATGTCTGTGTGTGTTTCTATGTGCATGGCAGCCAACCATAATGCACAGGTATCAATTTACATATATTGTCTTCCCCTCACAGGTGGCGATGGGGGTCAGGTCTGTGTCTCTGCAGACTCTGACAATGATCAAAGGCATCGTGAGGCACAGGCAGGATTGTCAGGGGCTGAATCTGTGCCATTGATTGACATCCCATTATTGTCCACCCCATCCTCACACACAGTCACAAGGCCCACACATACCCCGTCACCAGTGGCCATAGAAAATGGACAGTTGGCGGGTGATGGCATGGGACAGGCGTGGTGACTATGGCAAGTATGTGTGTAGACATCAGCCATAGCCAGATAACAGGTGAGGTCTCACACAGGTGGATGGACAGGGGTGCTCGAAGGAGGACTGCTGCCCATCATGCCCCTGTCACATGTGCCACAGCAGGTGTCACCAGACACATGTTTTGGACCATCATGGAGGCACAGGCATGTAATGAACATAACACCAGACAGATTCTCAGGGTTGCAAATGCAACTCTTCCTGCTATGTGTGACAACTTCCATGATCGCGCTGATGCCCACCGTTATTATGCTGAGGTCATGAATAGACAGTTGGGTGAGATGGTTGCAATCCTCGACTGTGAAATGTCTGTGTTAGAGCATGTGGTGAGAGTTGGTCGTTGGCCATGTGGACATAGGACAGCACCACGAACAGCTAAGGGTCCATATGGCCGTGCAACTTCTCACTCCCATAGTGTTAGTACCAGCAGCACAACTGCAGGGGGGGGGTTACTGTCCATGCCACAATGTAGAGGACATGGGCATGTGGTCCTGGATAGTCCCAACAGGGACGTGGATCCAGCAGATAGCAGTCACCATCGCGGAGTAGTACTGCCTCTGGCTTTGAGCCTGGTAGTGCTAGTGGGTCCCCTGGCAGTCCCAGTTCCCATGTCCATGGCCAGAGATGGTTAACTGTACACCCTGCCATGTACAGTCCACAGCTGTCCAACATACCCCTGTATAGGGCAGCCACATGACGTGACTGTGTGCATCCATACACACACACACATCACCATCACAGCCAGGTCACCTCCAGACTTATACACACCATCTCTGCATGGACCATTTAATGAACACCCCCCCCCAAATACACACACATGATTTTAAGCAAATGGCCCAGCCTAGGCCTCTGGCTAACCCACACCACACCCTGTGCATATGATGATACCTGTGCCACATCCCTGTCATTCATACCATTGATGCAGGAACATGCTAATATGGTTCTGATGCACAGGGTGAATTTAATACAGTTTAGCAATGTAATGCTGTGTAAAGTGTTGTCAGTCAGCATGTTTAATGATTGCACGTCAGAGTGTGTAGCTGTCCAGCCATGATGCATTATTGTTGTTATTAATGCTGACTGAATGTGGTCTCCATAATGTATGCTGTTTGCGTTCTAGGTGTCTGTGTGTCAGCAGGATGTGGCCATGCAGACGTTATCTACAAGGGGTATGGCAGTGTGGTAACACATTGAGTGTGTCATATCCAGGGTACAGCTGTACACAATTATCATGCCTGTATAACAGTTATTGCATGTGCCACATAGCTTATAGGGCTGAGGGGTGTATACAGGTAAGTGTATGGTGGCTGACATCAGCAGCTCTTGTACAGTGGGCAATGGTAAGTGTAGTGGGTGGAACACACCTCAGATTTGTAAATCACACTCATCCAGAGAGTATTGTGTTGACCCAACACACAGAGAATACTGTTCACACACACACACACACACACACACACACACACACACACACACACACACACACACACACACACACACACGATCACAATTGCCAGTGTTGGGTTTGAAATCCCTACCCATCTAGTTAGGGGTAGTACAGTATTAGGCAGTTATTACAGGTGGCACAGAGCTCATAGTGTGTTGAGTTTCTAAAGTACGTATAGTGAGTAACATCACATGCCCTTGTAAGGTATGGCAATGGGTGGTGCACTGGGTGTGACAGGTTTCATAATAATGTCATGCACTAGTGTACACACTCCCAAACACTGCTATACACACCAAGGCACACACACAAGTGTGCCAGTACTGTGATTAGGAGCTCTGCCTCTCTAGCTGCTCATTCAATACTGTTACATAGCTGGTGCACACAGCATAGGGCTTACAGGTCTGCAGAGTGTGTAGAGATACCTCTACAGTTGATGTAGAAAGTGGCCCTCATAGAGTGGGGCATAAAACATGTGCTGGGAGTGCAATGACCTAAAATCTTAAAACATGGCCACCCAATGGATATATTTCTCACTCAAACACCAAACATGCACACTCAGGATACTGATCTTGCACACACACACACACACACACACACACACACACACACACACACACACACACACACACACACACACACTTGCCAGGACTGAGATTAGAACTCCTTCCTATCTAGCTATTGCTACTGAAGTGTTAGGTATTTATTGCATGCACCATGGAGCTTGTTGAGTGAGGTGTGCTCCACAGTTCCTCAAAGGTGAACAACATCATCAGGTTTTGTACAGTATGGCAATGGGAGATGTACTGGGTGAGAATGGACTCAAAATATGCTATCCCACAGAAATATACACAATGCCCAACACAGATACAGTCATACATTTGCCAGATCAGAGGATAGCAGTCCTGCCTATCTCATCAGTCAGTCCATACTGTTACATAGTTCCTGCACACAGCATGGCCCTTATTGGGCTGAAAAGTGTCATCAGATACATCTACAGTTGATGGAGACAGTGGGCCTCATACAGTGGACATTGGGACATGTACTGGGAGTACCACAGTCTAAAAATGTAAAACCCACACCCTCATTGGATATAATACTCACTCAAACACAGGATACTGTT